>NC_050588.1:11447500-11720000 GCF_013368585.1 Megalops cyprinoides | reverse complement strand
CCACTTTGTGTGCATCCATTCATAACACTGCCCTGGACAGGAATACAAACAAAAGAAGGCTCTGTCCAATCTAGGGGTTGAGTGAGTTTTTGTCAGCTATGACATAAAGGGGTTAACCAGATGAAGAGCTGGCATGTAAAGTTGCATTGATTGAGAGATGATCATATGGGAGGGTATGGGTCCCACACCTGTCTGTGAGGTGGTCTGGCCTGGTCTGCATTTCACACTGCTTTGCACCCACCAGGTAGCTGGGACCAGTTCAGTGCGTAGTCTGTCAGGGGGCGGCGAGACGGTGCGTGAGAGCACCGCTTGATTCCCAGATCTGCTCCTGGGGCCTCGTGTGAACTCCGCCGCTGTGTTCTGCCGCTCTGGCGAATCCTCCCGTCGTGGGCTTTCAGAGGGCCTGGGCTGTAAAATGTGCTGTGACCGTCTGCCCTGAGCCCTCTCATTACGCCTCCCTGCGAGGGTCCCTCTCTCCCCTCACTACACGAATGTGTTCCCCTCACAAAAACGGCCAATTTCACATCGCAAAGTGTGTCTCTACGATACCACTGGCCCTCACACCTGCAGTCCTTCCTCTGTCTGTCTCCCACTCTTTCTCTTAACACACCTATATACTCACATTTACACGCATTCATTTCTCTCTCTCTATCCCCTGTACACATATACACACTCTCCCTTCCTATCTCTTGCTCTATTTCACAGCCACATATACAGTTTCTTATTCTGTCTCTTTCAAATTCAAACTCATTGCCAAAGCACATAGTATTACATGCTATATTACACATGGTATAAATGTCGCTCAAAATCCAACTGTACAATATAGGACATGAGCAAACATATGCATGTATACGTGAATAATATGATAATGAGAAGAGAGAAAATAGAAAAAGATAAACAACACTCACGTCAAACAAAATATTATGATTATGACCTCCAAGAATCAGAACCTTCCTGTGGCGTGGTGTGCTCTCTTTGCATCTCTTAGGCTGTGGCTGTCCAATCAGCCACTGGTCTGGCTCTTACATGTCCTCATCAAAGAGGAGATGGACAGGCTATTCCCCTCATATTGACGTAATATTGACACAAGGAGGACAGGAGCAAGAGCGAGAGGAGAGTAATCTAGGAGAGTGATGTCAGGCAGCAAAGATCCGGGAGTCATTGCTGTTAACGAGCTTCCTCGTAAATCAGCATGCATGCGCGTGTTGGAAACCGCGTGTCGAGCCAGGGAGGCAGGTATGGATGAAGTGCATCCATTTTAATCCGTACTCTCCATTTCTTTATGCCCATTCCTTTATCCACACCTCCACACACACACATACACACACTCATACAAAAATACATACATTTACACATGCACACAAATACGCACATGTACACAAACACACATACAAGCATACCTGTATACACACACACACACACACTCTTGCAAACACGCACACCCCCAGCCTCCTCTGGATGCAGGTGTGTCTGCCAGTGCTTTAGTTTCTGGCTGATGAGCATGAAATATTCAGCAGGAGGGAAGCAGAGCAGTCTGAAAATGGACTGTGCACCCCCCTCCGCCTCCTCTCTGCTGCCCTGCCGGGTGTGGGGTGCCTCACCTCATAAACCTGCACAGCCTTAATGATGGTGCGAAATTAATGAGACCACAGGACCCCCGACAGCATGTGCAGAGGCTGTCCATCTCAGTGCCTGCGCAGATGAACCCTCATCTCTGCCAGAACCACACCACGGAGCTTCAGCACGCTCAACAGGGCGCCGCGTCTCTCTAAGTGATGTGGCGCGCACTTGGAGACCGCGCTCGGAGGGTGGTTGAGTAGGCTGCTGAAAGAAAAAAGAGTTTGAGGAGCACTGCACAGTAGTGTTTCGAGCCCCGAGTCCCCGCGTATGTCCGGCTCTGATCCCAGATCAGCCCCGCAGGGTCACTCCCTGACCACGCAGCCATCGTGAAGAATGCGTCTGGGCTGCTGGCTGCGAACCTCGCCGGCCCGCAGCGACACAGATGAAAAACACGGCAACAGTATGGAACTAATCAAACAGAAAATGAACCCATTACTTTAACAAAGCAATTAAAAGGCTGTCACGCACCGCGGCCCCCGTTTTGGGGCGGCGGGCGCTCGTTCACCGATCCCTCGCTGGCACGGACGCTCGAAAAAACCGAACTTTTGCGACCGATCGACTTTTCTTTTCTTCCCAGGAAGCGGCACCCATGGTTTTTCGATTTGCTTCAGGACCCATCCTGCTCCTGGACGGTCGCACGATCGGATCGGTTGCCCTTCCTGGGGGGAGGGGAGAGAAGCGCGAACTCCCTTTTTTTTTTTACCACGGGCCGGTGCGGCAGGAGGATATCTTCAATCCTTTGCGGTGTTAAATATTGCATGAGGCCCTGATGGGCCGGGGCTGGCTGAGGTTCTGTCTGCTCCGTATAAATCAGGAGCCCGTGTCCCGGGTGCCGCTGTACAGGGGGGAGCCTGCGTATTACCCTCTGCCAAGGCCCCAGCTCCAGCGCCTGGCAGGTGACAAATAGTTTTTTAATTGCTCGAACCAGGAAAATCATTAGTCTCTTCCCTTTCCTTGGTTGGGGCTGAGTGGGACGTGTGCGCAATAATAACAGCAGCACTCCCACTCTTGCAGGCTATTTTTAGACCGGGTATTTTAGGGAGGCCGTGTGCATGTGTGTGTGTGTGGGTGTGTGTGTGGATGGGGGCGTGTCATAAGCACGTGTATGTGTGGGTCTGTGTGCTTGTGTGTGTTTTGTGTCTCGGAGGGTTGCTCCTGTGTGACAGACCGGCCTCATTGCACTGGCTGTACTTCTCTCTTTGACCTGAGTGCGAATGGGAAAAAAAAGGGCTGAGAGATTAGCTTGTTGTCAGACGTTTGATTGGCTCGTGGTGTCAGCGCATGCGTTCGATTGGCCCTCGGTGTCCCCTCAGGCATTGACTGGCTCATGGTGTCAGCTCAGGCGTCTGATTGGCCCGAAGGTCCGTAAAGCCTCTGCCGAGGGCTCAGAGAGCTCTGCGCTGGCTCTTGCTGATTTTGGTGGGATTCTGCTTATGGGTGAGATTACGCTATCGATTTCCCCCACTCTTCAGTGGCCTTGTCATCTCATTGTCGATGTGCACCATCATCACAGTTTTGTTCCTCCCCTGGGGGTTTTAGTATGTGCGTGTGCAGCAGGGCTGAGGCAGGAGAGCTGCGTGTGCTGAGTGTGGGAAGGGACAGGCCTACTGGACCACTGGGTCCATGTGCTGCTGGGTGCAGGGTGTGTCAGGGTGTGTGTGTGTGTGTGAGTGTGTGTGTGTGTGTGTGTGTGTGTGTGTGTGTGCACATGTGTGTGTGTGTGCGCATGCGCACGTGTGTGTGCGTGTGTGTGTGTGTGCATGCGCACATGTGTGTGCGCATGTGTGTGTGTGTGTGTGTGTGTGCATGCGCACATGTGTGTGTGTGTGTGTGTGTGTGTGTGTGTGCATGCGCACATGTGTGTGTGTGTGTGTGTGTGTGTGTGTGTGCGCATGTGTGTGTGTGCGTGTCGTGGGAGTTGTGTTTCAGAGTGGATGCTTGCCTGGAGGATCTCCTTTTATGGCGGTGTGGCCCAGCATGTGTCCCACTCGCTGCAGCTCCAAAGCCTTTCAGATCTCACATCTCCCTCCCGAAATCACACCATCTGAATACGAATCCAGGCCAGGGCTCCCGGTGTTCGCTCTCTTGTTCGGGACGGTCTCCTCTTTTGTTCGCCTCCTGTCTCCGCTCGGGGTACCATTCTGTTTGTTCTGTGGGGCCTCCTGGACCTGGCTGCCATGCCGTGTGCCGTTGTCCAGCTCGGTGCTGTGATGTCGCTCCAGAACAGCGCCAGGACAGAGGCCCTTATCCCAACCCCCCCCCCCCCCCCCTCCACACACAGGCCTGCATCTCCGAGGATCCAGCTTAACTGAACCATCTTTAACCCTCTCTGCTCGTCTTATTAAAATAAAGATGCCTGCTTTCACCCTCAGAGCTGTTTCAAGGTCACTCAATACCCCCCTCCCCCCAGCCAGGTCAGCTGTCCTCTAGGGCAGCTTATAAATTTTAGCCCACCGGACACAAGTCTTGCAGTCTACACACCTGCCTGAAACACAGGTGGGGAAAGCTCTATTTGTCCCAGTCGCTTTCGCTCGACGCCGGTACGCCAAGTGCATCTCACGGCCTTCACCGCCACCTCCGAAATCTCTCCCCCCACCCAGGGCGCGAAAAGTACCCCGCCCCTCAACAGCCCTCAACCACAGCCGGCCGGCTGTTTGTAGCCCAGTGCTGGCCCTACCCACCTCATCCACCGAACCAGTAAACCAACATTCATTTGCAAGTGAGATAAATCCTCTGAATGTATTATTGATGGAAACAAATTAGCCAGTGGGCCCCAGAGAATAACCAAGGGAAGCCTCTGCCTCCTCGAGGGGGAGGGGGATCCTTTCCACTCCCCCCGCGATCTCCCAGACCGACGCCTACTCCTCTGCTCCTCCCGCATCTCCGCAACCCAACCAGCGAATCTCCTTCCCTGATGCAGCTCCTTAAAGCTGCGCTGCTCACTGCAACCTCTGTGATAGCCGGCCTCCAAACTCTGCAACTCTCATTAGTTTCTCCAAAATAACAAGAAACAGCTCAGAGCAAATTAAAATGCAACACAAGAGCATGTAATCCCAAATGAGAATGCGGCTAATACTGTGCGTGTGAGCGCATGCGTGTGTGTGTGTGTGTGTGTGTGTGTGTGTGTGTGTGTGTGCGTGTGAGCGCATGCGTGTGTGTGTGTGTGTGTGTGTGTGTGTGTGTGTGTGTGTGTGCGCGTGTGTGTGCGCGTGCGCACCTGTGTATATATATCCTCACAGGTTCTCTCCTTATTTTAAGGTGTATGTGTGTCGCATTGTGGCTTTGCCGTCTGAATTTTATCTTCCCTGCCATACAGTCCCATTTTTATCATTCAGCATATATTACATGCTCAATAAAATGATCTTGTGCTGAGGAATCACACACCAGCACTTATGAGTCTCAAGGACTGAGACTGGATACTCTTTCAGGAACACTTAAATGACTCTACACACACTCACATGCACACTACATATATACAAGCCACATGCACAGTCATGTACACATACCTTGTATATACACATACACACACAATCATAGACAAAAAATGCATGTTGTGCATTCAGTACAGTACACACACACACACACACACTCCTCCATACTGTTGACCTGCATTCATGCTGTGACGTGCACACTCCTCCATGCACACGCTCGCGGTCACAGACACAGGCTCACCCCACCCCCACCCCCCGCCCCCATTTCGAGCGCTACCAGTGTGCATCAGCTTTGATTTACTGTGCCCAGGAAAGGAACAATAGGGGAAATTATGTCATCAAAAGGAGAAATCTTCAAAGGTTGGAGAGGGAGCCGGCTGCTTTGATTCGGCCCTCGGGGGCCCGGGCCAGCTTGCTGGAGAGGAACAGAGAGTAGCCCACCAGGGAGATGGGTCCCTGGGCCCGAGGGCCACGCTCCCTCTGATCAGAGCGGAATCTTAATTACTGAGGAGTCACCACACCTCCCTCTCCCTCTCTGCTCTCCAGCACCCACCTCCTGCCCCTGTCACACTACGGTCCAGCCACCTGCTCGATCTGGTGCTGTGTGTGTGTGTGTGTGTGTGTGTGTGTGTGTGTGTGTGTGTGTGTGTGTGTGTGTGTTTGTGTGTGTGTGTGTGCGTGTGTGTGTGTGTGCATGTGTGTGTGTGTGTGTGTGTGTGTGTGTGTGTGTGTGTGTGTGTGTGTGTTTGTGTGTGCGTATGTGTGTGCGTGCAGACTGCACTGGGCATGTTCCGCCCTGCCTGTGTACATACACATACGCTGCACCCACACAAAGGCTCGGGCGCCAGCGCTGCAGTGTCACCCAGCCTGTCCTCACTCACAGCTGCTGCTGGGCTCACATCACGCCCGTCACAGACCCACAGCACTGAGTCAGGCCCCCGATGAGCACGACCCGCTCCACTCGCACCCAGAGCCAATTCATTTCAGCCCAATTCAAAACACTTCAGCTGCTCGGTCTTCACACGCTCGCTGGAGAGTCTTTCCTGTCCTGCTCAAAGTTAAGATACATTATTAATACCATACCACCGAGCTGCATTACAGCCTTTTGTTTACTGTATGTATGCTAAGTTTATTCGGTGTCTTGCTGCGTTGAAGCTGTTGTTGTACTTTGCTCTCGTTGTTCTTTGCGTGCAAATGTTCCAGAACATTTAACTGGGTTAAACCTCCCTTTGGAGCAGGCTCCAGCAACAGCCTGCATACATGATAGTGTTGCATGGCTTGTTGGAGTAAGTGTAATTTACACCTTTGCCCGCATGCTTTCACAGTGTACGTATACAGACACTGTGCTCTGCTGTATGTCCCCCATTGTCTGTATCTGTTCTGTATTTTTTTCAAGGACTTTTCTGAAACCACCCCTTGCCATAGATTTGCCAGCCATTATTCTTTTTATCTCTCTGTCTCTTTCTCTTCCTCTCATTCTGACTCTTTTCTTCCCCGCCCTCCCTGCCTCCCTCCCTCCCCCTCCCTCTCTCTCTCTCTCTCCCTCCCTCCTTCTCTCCAGTGGGCGATTGGGGAAACTTTCGCTGCGAGTGTCTTGGGGAGGCGCACTCAGCAAAATGCCGTCTCAGCATCTGCGCTTTAATGATTAATACCATATTGATGGTCTCAATTAATTTCCTATTATGCCACAGAAGGCCCGGGACACTCTGCCTCTGTCGCATCCCACAATTTGTTTAAGAAAGATTTTCAATGGCAGTTGAGTCTCAGGGCGTAGCAGACGTTGTGTGTGTGTGTGTGTGTGCGTGTGTGTGTCTCAGTATTTCTCCGAGTGTGGGTCTGTGTGTGTAATGTACACACACTCTCATTGGAGACTCTGGCTGCTGAATGGTTTTTATCAGTGTTTGGTTAAACTATAGAACCATTTGCTGACTCAATAAGCGCAAGTTCAAACCTTTTTTTTTGCAGTTTGCTCCTTGTGGCATTGAAGCACGGCTTTTCAAATATTCATCTCGATGTCCTTCCCAGGACCGCCTCTGCACTGAGGTTCTGTCCCACAGTGCTCCTCTATCCCCTGCTCATGTATCCTCACTGCTGACCCTGCCATCTCTCCATTCTCACAGCTCTGATATCCCTCTGTTCCTCCCGCTGATCTGCAGCCAACACTGCCCCCTCAGTCCAGATCAGGAAGTGCAGCTCAAATCATGGACGGAATTTTGCAATGTTTTCAAAGCCGCACACGTGTACGGCCTTCCCATGGAAAGAGAAGTCTCCCTTCTCCCTCCTCATTGTCCTTCTTCCCCTGCCTACTTTTCCCCTGTTCCCCTCCTCCGCTTCCTCCTCCTCCTGCTATCTCTCGCAGCACCCTTCTCTCTGTCTCTCACTCATTTTTCATCTGTGTCAGGGGCGAGGACGGGAAAAATACACACCGCCCGTCGCTAGGCAACAGCCCGAGCGCTCTCTCCCATGGGTGGCGGCAGACGCCGGAATGCACCTGTTTGATGTGTGCGCTCCGGGGACCACGAGTGTCACCACGCACACCCCCCCCCCCCCCCACCTCTGGGTGGGGTGCAGGAAGTGGGGGGGGGGGGGGGTGCACCAAAGCCCTCTCCAGCACCCCCCACACCCCCTCTCCCCAAATCCGTCCCCATATTAAGTCTTCAAGTTTTGTGTCTGGTCAGCAGGATGCGGAGAGAGGTGCCAGCAGGGTTCGATCCCCGTAGCGATGCCCCCCTTCCCCCCCACACACCCCCCGTCCTGCCCTGGCCGCCACTTCCTGTTTAGAGATGCGCCGGCGCACGCCTCATCCCCCCCTCTCCTCCGCGGCCCGCTGATCTGACAGGCGGATTGTGTACAGATGAGCAGAGAGCAAACAGTGGCGACTGGAACCTGGCTCTGCCTGCAGGGATTGAACACAAACATACCCGTACTGGCTGCTCCTTCGCAATAATGTCTATCAGAGCTGCCTATCTACTGTAGGACCTGGCCAATCTACTGCGGGGCTGCCTTAGTAAGTTATAGTATGGTATTTTAGTGCGAATTAAACGGGTGTTGCAGCAGGGTGGGTAAACAGAACAGAACAATGCAGAAAAACATGAGAGCTGTGGGGGAGTAGCCTGGGTGACGGTCTGCTGGCTGACATTAGCCTCTCAGGCTAAAGGCAGAGCAGTCAGCTATCAAACCATAAGGAAGTGATTCACCTTTAGGTGCCCATCCAGATTTTGTGTGGGTGTGCCGACTGGCTGCTAATGGAAGTCTCTCCATTTGGTGGGGCCCGCTGGTCAGGGGACGCAAGCGGTCTGGTGTCCCGGGGCCTGGGGAGCGAAATGGAGCGGTTGGAGCCAGGAGACGGCCGGAGCGACAGACGATGAGGGCCGCGTCATTGCCCCCGCTCCGGGCCAGCCGAATTGCTTTTCTTCTTTGAAGGGCAAGCAGTTAGCGACGCTGAACGCATCCACAGGGAGGGATAGATACCCTTGCCTTCCTGACTGCGGGGACTGGGCAGAGAACCCCAAACACCAGGGGGAGGGCCCACTCGCCAATCCTCACACTTCAGCAGTGAAACCATAACTCATTTGCTTTATGGTTAGATTCTGGACCACTACGTGTTTGCCCTGACAGGCCTCTGTCATGTAGCAGACTATCGCCCAGACTAAGAGAGTTAATCTGCTCTTACTATAAATATGTATAGGTTGCAGTTGTTTCAGACTGGTCATGTCCATCACCTGTGTTTTGGTAAAAGACAGTGTAAGTGACAATCACAGAGGCCTGAATGGCAGAGCAGCAGCTCCCTGATACCCTCCACCTGGCCTGGTGGTGAGGGAAGCCTTCAATCTGTGTGGGTGTAGACTGAGGTCTGATGGATTACCCTGCCTCCCTATGTCCCAGGCCTCCCACACCTGGCCAATGATGATGGATACTAGCTCATGTTGTTGCATTTATGCATACAGGTGTGTATACTTTCAAATAGATACAAACACCTTCTCCTCCACCCACACACACACACAGACACACACACACACACACACACACACACATACCTAGCAGTCAGTTGGTCTTGCTCCTTGGGTGTGCCATAATGTAAGACTGCAGTGTGCAGTTTGGTGAGAGACACACGGAGTGCCCTTAGGCTGGCCCCGCCTCAGGGCATGGGCATGGCGACAGACACACGGTTACCCAAACGGCAGAAGCTGGCGGCAGTCACAGAACACCCTGTTACAGAGCCGAACAAAGCCTTCCCCGAGAGGACCCAGAGAGGCGGGGGGGGGGTTTGGGGTGGGAAGGAGGCCGCCTCACACAGGGGACTCCCTTCCAAGCAGGCGGGAGCCGCAGGCCTCTTGCTGCATTTTCGGGTTTTTGATGCGCAGTGTCAGCTGAGAACAACAACAGCCACCCCCGCACATAAACATACCCCACAGTTAGAAACAGTAAGCCTCCCAAACAAAGAGATAAGTGTGTGACGATGCCAGATAAAGCGTGCGAGTGCGTGGGTCTGTGTGTGTGTGCGTGTGTGTGTGTGTGTGTGAGATTTTGCAAGTTAATAGAGCGAGTGGGTATACATGTCTGTGTGAGAGAGAGAGTGCAAGTAAAGAGAATGAGTGAGAGTGTGTAAGATAGAGATAGTGTGCCAGTAAAGTAAGTGAGTGACTGTGTGTGTGTATGTGTGTGAGAAAGAGAGAAAGAGTAAGTCAGATTGAAGGGTGTGTGTCTATTTGTGTGGGTGTGAGAGAGGGAGGGAGAGAGAGAAAGAAAGAGAGAATGTGCAAGTCAAGTGTACAGCATGTGTGTGTGTGTGTGTGTGTGTGTGTGTGTGTGTGTGTGTGTGTGTGTTTGTGTGAGACCGGGGTGAACTTACAGCACCACTGAGGCAATTGACCTTGAAATGAGCAGCAGCATTTGGGGACAGTGCGGTGTGGGTGCATTTAAGAGCTGGCCAGGGTGCCAGGGGGCAGGTCGCTGGGTAATGACGGGCACACTATGCCATCCATCACCGCACCAGAGCTGGAGCAGCTATTAAACACAGCCCAGAAACTGCCAGCATACCCTCTACACACCCACAAAGCACACACACGCACACATACACACACACACACACACCTACTCACAGAAACTCTCACCCATATGTGCACGCACGCACACACACCTACTCACAGAAACTCTCACACATGTGCGCGCGCACACACACACACACACCTGCTCACAAAAACTCTCACATACGTACACACAGACACACACACCTGCTACAGATATAGACACCTATGCAGACAATCTCTCTCTCACATAGACACACACATACTCATAAATTCATACATAGACTTGTATGCAAACACAGTTGCAGTGACTCTGACTCACAGAATCGTGTGTACGCTCACACACAAACACATGCTCACACACGTTAGCATTTGCCTACTCTATGCAGTCACATCCAAAAGCATGTCTGTTGACTCTTCTCAGTCAGACCAATTCTGGAAATGCTTTTTTCGCACCTCCAAAAAAAAACCGCCGAGGGGTGTGTGAGGGCGGCGGCGCGTTTTAGTGCCAGAGCATGAAGTGGCTCAACACCCAACAGGTACGAGTAATTGGGAGATCAATCATTATTGATCGGAGAGGGATGGCACTTCTCAGCCGGGCTCTAATCCCGTTCCGGAGGGTGAGTGACACTCCGGCTGCCGCCGGGCCAGCCCGCGCGGGTCTCAGCGGGGCACAAGCGGACATGGCGTTCCGCGAGCCCCTGTCAGCTCAGACACGCTGGACGCGGGTGACACCGTGAGCAATCCGGCGCCTTACGGCCGGCGGTCCCTCAGCGCTCTGCAGGGAGGGGATGGGGTTGTGCGTTTGTGATCGCGTGGATATGCTCATCTATGTACATCTATCTACACTCCACAGACAATCTGCTAGCTGTTCATCTTTGGATGCGCATCATTCCTACAAATATATACAGCCCAGAACCTGCTCACCGCAGGATGTTTTTGGATGGTATTTTGAGTACAGTATGTACTCAAACCAGACCAATGCTGTCACATGCCATATTGTAATAGGTCATGCCTGCCTGCACCTATTACATAAAATAAGAGCTATTACCTCTCTGAAGCAGCTCACTGGTCATGTGTTTGTGAAGGGTTAAATTATGACGCATTGGTCATTAGTGAACAGTGCGTTTTTGTATATTGGTATAGAAAACACAAAATTATGAGAAAAAGCACAATAAAAAGATACATTAAAATGAATGACTTATTGAGAACAGTAACCCATGTTACAGCTACCCATGTAAGTACACCTAGGGGTAATGGTTTCTCCATACAGAGCCAGCCTGGAAGCCGTCAGGGTAACGACAACAATCTCTCCCTTGCTCACGCTCCTGAATTCCTTGGGCTAAGTGCTGACATTTTTTGGTGCGCCGTTGTCCGTGTTACTGTGACGGCGTTGCTCTGGGCAGGTTTTTTTTGCCTTCTTTCTCCTCTTCTTTTTGTTAATCAGAGGCGAGCGCGGTTTTTACCATTTACATCTCCTGCTACACGTCTGACATCTCCTGGCCCCGGCGAGGCGGCGCGACTTCATTAAGAGGCTCTCGTGTTAATGCCGCCGCTGTCGCTTCCCGTGCCGGGAAAGGACACGTCCTCCGCCGTCTCCACAGCGGCGCGGGGGCCCGGATGGCAGCTCCGTTAATGAGAGCAGCTGTGACAGCCGGGGCCCGCCACGACAGGCTTCCAGGAGCAACAGGACTGGCGCTTTTCGGGCCGGCCCCGTGTGCTCACATCTTTGCAGAGAGCACATTGGACCAGGTGTCCCTGTGCATTCTTACCTCCACAGCAGGGCTAGAGGCGGTAACGTGTTGGACTGTGTTTTGGATGAATCTGAATCTGCACCACCTCAGACACACAGGGGCAACCCGTAGGGATCCACCTCGGGTTCATTGAGCTGGGTGTTGTAGGTGCTATAAACATATACTTGCCGTTTTGGAGGGGGGCGAAGGGTGGGGGTCGGCGGGTGCGCCGTGACTCACAGCGATCGACCCTTGGCAATTACCCAGCACAGGCGACGCTCGTCCCCCCCCCCGCTCCCTGGATGAGACCAAATGCAATTTGTGCTGCTTATTTATAGCCATCCGGGCCGGCCGTGGAGAGGGGCGGCCGCACGCAGAAGCGCTGGCTCGCAGGATGTGCGTGGGCGCCCCGGAGACCTGTTGCCAAGTTACGAGAGCGAGCACAACCTTTTCTGCGAGCGCCGACGTCTTCTCCGCCGTGGGAGGAGATAGGGGCGAACAGATCCCCCCCCCCCCCCCCCCCCCCACACACACCTCCCCCTACCACCCCCCACCACCCCCACAACACCGCCGCCACCGCCACCACCGGCAACCGCTCAAGAGACGAGCGCTCCTACCTGCAAACAGCATCTGTCAGGGACAATCTGTGTAACTCGGCGCTTGTGTCTTTTCTCGCCACTCCCGTGTCTCGGATGCAGAAATAAAGCCTGCATTCAAATTAGACCCGGCACTAAATTGTGCATTCGGTGCGTCTGCCGCGTCTCGAGAAACACATTTGCGTGCCCGTCCTCACCTGTACTCATCTGGCACTCGAGCGGGGTGCCTGCATGGAAACGATTGCTCAGACCGAAGCGCAGACAAATGAAAAACAGCCCTCGGTTGCGTGATCTGCGTAAATGGCGATCAGGGGGACACCAGAAAGGGACATCGTCCCAGAGAATGTGATGGCACTGGGACCTCTGGCTGAATCCTCAGAACGATCACGTGATTTGTTACATCACTTCGGTATGGAGGCGGGACGTTGGAGGCATTTCAGCATACCCCCCCCCCTGTTTTCCCTGTGCTCCCCCCTCCCCTCTTGGCTGATGGGGCAGCTGGATCCAGGCCCGGAGCGCTGTGTGGAGAGCAAACACACACCCAGCCAAAAGGCCACATTACACAATCAATCAATACGTTAATAAGACCTCATTTTCTCAGCAAAAGATGGCCGCGGCCAAAAGCCCCTCTTTGTTTTTTGTTGCGTGTGCCGCTGGAAGGACGACCAAACCCCGATATCACACGGCGGGAAAAGAAAGCAGCAGCCAGCAGGAAATTCAATTAAATTACCATCCTGATAGATTTATGTGACACTTTCCATTTTCGTTGTGTTGCTCCCCTCTCGGAGAGGAGAGAGGAGGTGTAAGAGCTGGTGAGAGGGCTGAGGCAGTGGCCGCCGGAAGAGCAGGGGGGAAAGCCGCGCACATCATGCATTTCTGGCTTGGGAGCTGTATGTACGATGCACAGGCAGTTTAGAATGGGTGAGCCTGGCTTTACGGACCATGCCAGGCTGCCAATGCTTTCGTCCGCTGAAAACACGGCGGGGGGGGGGTATGCCAAGGATAGAACACAGAGCAGCAGTGTGTGCACGCGTGTATGCACGCATGCATGCATAATCTGCACGGCAGGTTTTTCCTGTTCATCTCATGTGCGTTTGTGTTGCAAGTGAGGGTGCATGGTAAAATTAGGAAAAAATCCCATCATCACGGTGGGGTACGCTCCCCCTTATTCTGCATTCTTGCCACATGATACCCATCATCTATCGCCATCCTAAAATATACCAGACCCACTGACCGCAACAGAGCAGACAGCCTTGCATCCCAAACTTCACTTTCACCTCCATCCAGAGCTCTGGTTCATTTGGCCTTAAAGATCTCAGCGTCTGGCCCAACTGAAGTCATTCATAAAAGAGATTACCTCAGCACTAACAACTATGAGGTTCATTAAAAAAAAAAATTAGAAGCTTTTTTTTCTCTTGAAGAAGGATTTGATCCAATTTCTCTCTTATTTGAAAGGGAGATGAAATCTGCTGGGTTTTCAAATCCGGGGTAGGCACTGTGCAAACACCTTGAAATATTCATTTCAGAAGTTCCAGCATGCACCAAAACTTGTTCAGACCTAAACACCACAGAATTAATTTGCTAATGTTCGCCTGCAGACAAAATGTAATGGAGAAGGATTGCCTTTGATTTGAACCCCATAGAAAACCCTTCCTCAAAGGGATGGGCAAATCCTTTTTCTTCACAGTGACCTTTGTGTGACCTCCTGTCTCTAGTTTCACATCCATCTGCCAGGGTTCTCCCCGAGCCATCGATAGTCGTGGTAGTGTCGCATGTTGACAAGACCTCAGCTGACGGTATGACATTAAGGTTCAATAAGCGCCCACCTCTGCTCAGAATCAAAGCCAAGTACTAGCCTGGTGATTTTATGTCTCTGGAGTGTGGAGACGTTCAGTTGTGACTCAAGCGCCTGGTCCTCGAAGGTGTCAAATGAGTGTCTGCACTCCTGCCGTGCTCAGCTGTCTCCTAATCCTATGTACATGGAAGAAATGAGTCGCTAGAGTGAGTTGCCAAACAAGTCAAATACCTACATTAGATGTATGTTGGTGTCTGAGCTGCAGCTCTTTCCCTGACCAGGAGGCCAACGGCCCTGCTAAGCTGACGTTCACACAGTGTGGTTGTAGCATTGCATCAGGGTCATCACCTCTCTAAAACATCCCAGGAGCACTTAGGTGTAGAGTGGGTGGCAATAAACGGATGGGGTGGCATGCATGTTGCTGTGACGTCACCGCAACGTTGCACCTCCATTGCTGAGCGCAGAGCGTAGTGAAGACTTTGCCAGGCGAGAGAGGGGTGGGAAGCGTGGGGGGGAGGGGCCTGCTGGGACACGGCCGTGTAGTTTCTCAGACGACGGGCGCAGATTGATGATGTAGGCCGGGAGTCGGCACAGACCAGTGCCACGCTGATTTATTGAGCACTTAGCATTGATGAAGCCTCAAACAGGAGTCAAGCTGATGTTGCCGCTGCATTTTTCTTTATCAGGCCCCGCCACCATGCCGCCAAGGGGCTGCTTACACAGGCGTGGGAGGGCAGAACTGTGTTTGTGTGAGTGTATGTGTGCATGTTTGTGTGTGTGTGGGTGCGTGAGTGTGTGTGTGTGCGTGCTCCGTGTGTGCTCTGTTTGTGTGTGAGTGTCTGTGTGTGCATTTGTGTGTGTGCGTGCGTGTGTGCGTGCGTGTGTGAAAGAGAGAGACAGATTCAGCATTGTTGATTACCTGCCAGACTGGAACAGAATTGATAATGTTAAACATTGGAGAGTTCAATATTCAGAGGGTATTGTATTGAGATTGGATGTGCGTGAACAATGGCACATGTCTGTATGTGTGCGTGCATGTATGTGTGTACAAAGGGGTGTGAGGGGTGTGTATGTATGTGTCTGTGGAAGGCTATGTATGGAGTTTGTGTATGTATACAAGAGGGTATATGTGCTGTGTGTGTGTGTGTGTGTATGTATGAGGGGTATGAATAGTGTGTATGTGTGTATTACTGGTGTGTGTGCCAGCTGTGTGTGTGTGTGTGTGTGTGCCCGTGTTTGCATACAAACAGCAGTGCAGGACTGCTTCTCTCATAGCTGCTTACACTGCCCTGCGCTCAGAGCCATTCACGCCCGCTGAACGGAATTGATGTTATTCACGCCGGCTCAATGTGCTTTTAAACAGCACCTATTACTCATAAGCTGTCAATTTAGGTAATTTACTGCAGTAATTCTGGCTGCCTGTGAATCGCGGCGTTTTGAGTTGGTAAATACTTTGAAGTTAATTGAGGGCATCAGTTCCTCAGAGAAGGGCGTGTGTGTGTGTGATGCCGTGGCGTTCCACGCGCGCGCTCGGCAATTACCAACACCCACCTCTCTCTCTTCCAATTAAAAACGCTCAGAGGGCAACTTTCAAAGCCTTCTGTTGTGGTCCGGCTCCTTGTGTTCAGACTATCGTTCCAAATCCGCCGCTCGCCTCATTCCGTCCTGCGCGTTACGCGTGTGTGTGTGTGTGTGTGTGTGTGTGTTTCAGGCTGCACGTTTTTAACATTCTCTCATCCTCTGCCACTGAAATGACTTTAAAAAACGATGCGCTTTTGTGCTGACGCGCTCGCTGCATATTTACCACCGAGCTTTTATCTCTCTCGTCCTCCCGTGCTCTGCCCTCCCACTCATCAGGACTGTGTGCCCCCTCCCTTTTCTCTGTCTACCCCCCACAGCCCTCTGCTCTGCTCCTTCTGTCAAATTCGCATTCAAAACGCACGCTGTCAGCTTGACTGCCACATACAACATTTCCCAAAGTCGGATTACAAACAGTATAATAACAACAGAGAACGTAATGTAATGTATTAAAATTTTGCGATGAAAATAGTAATTAGGTTAGATCAGAGCTAGTCAGCAGGTAATGGTAAATATCAAAGACAGAAATAACAAACAGCTCCTGCAACCCCCCCCCCCCCCCCCCCCCAACACACACACACACACACACACACACACACATATACACATACAGAGCGCTCCTCTCTCCCTCCCTCTCTTTCCCTCCCCTTTCTGTTGAGACTTGGACCTGGTTGAAAGTTTTTATGTGTAATTGGGCAGCATGACATGAACGGGGGGGGGGGGGGGGGGGGGGGCTTCTTGGTATGACATCGCTTGCCACATTTAACTATGTGGTTTTGTTTTTGTTGTGGTTTTCTCTTTTTCTTTATGATTTTTCCCTTTATCCTTTTTTCTGTTTATTTGTGATCTTTTGACAGCTGCTACATGAAGGGTTTTTATCAGTCAGATCTCTCCCATGTAGTGTACCGGTGGGTTGATGTCAGCCTGCCTATATGCCTATTTTTTCTCCTCGGCTGAATTTTGTGATGCGTACAGTATTCAAGTAAAGTTCACCAGTTGATTCAATTGTGTCTCTCTTTCCTCTCTCTCCCTCCTTCCTCCAGAACCCAGACATCGTGCTGGTCCATTATCTGAACGTGCCGGCCATAGAGGACTGTGGTAAACCATGCGGGCCCATCCTCTGCTCCATCAACACCGACAAGAAGGAGTGGGCCAAGTGGACCAAGGAGGAGCTCATCGGCCAGCTAAAGCCCATGTGTGAGTGTCTGATTGGTTCAGCACCCTGGCCCCTCCCTCGCCGCTCTCCAAGAAGAGGACAGGATATCATTGTCTTTCCTCAAAGAAACACAACTTCACCTTAGTAATTTGCAGCCAATCAGTGACTGACCGGCCTCACGGGAAAAACCCGATAACGCACATTTTTTTGTTACTGTTGTTTTATTTCTCCCTTTTTGGCATCATGAGACACAGGAGATGGTTGAGAACTATTTGAATCCTCGTCTTCAGAAGACAGATTTGGATAGGATTCCACGTGATGCCGGCATGAAATTTGTCACAAACAAGGCCTCTCAGATCAATCAAACTTGAGTGAGTTGTCGCACTTATACAGGACATCTCTCAGTTGTTACAAGGTTGCCTGTTGGACCACACAAAAGAAGCCATCAAAATCCCTGTCAGGTCATAGTATTCCTTTGCCATTTTAGAATCCATCAACTCTCATTTATCAGAAGAGACATTGATGGATCATCTATTGATTGGCAACCCTTTGTGCTACCAGCTCAGATCTGAACAAACTCTGCCTGCTCTCCGGCACGCAGCTATCAGTCCCCCTCACAGGCTTTTCTGTGAGTGCGTACTCAACAGCCTACAATATAAATACAAAATACACGCTGTGGTATTACACGGTGTTATTTATTTGATATGCAGACACCCTTATCCGGAGCGGCGAGCATAGCTTATGCGTCAGCTATGATCCGCTCCCTTACCGAGGCAATCCACATCGACCGCCTTGCTCAGCAATGCCACAGCTGTGCTCTAGCTGGGATACAAACCTGCAGCTCTCTGATACACATCAAGATCCCTCACAAAAACATGCCGCATTTACAGTACAGGTGCATATCTGTCTGTTTCTGAGAGAGTTCTTCACATCCCGTCCTGTTGTGAGTGACATTAGGGATTTCAGGAGTAAGTTTGGCCTGCATGTTGCTGTCAGAAACAATACAGAGGGGAGTTGCGTACTGGGCATTGTAGGTGGGAGGGTGACTATCTCAGCAGGGCATGGAGGAGAGGAGCTGACCACATGTCCACCCCTGTCTCCTCCCGCTCCGTCTCTTCATTGGCTCACAGCCTGTACAGTGCCAACAAGCCTCCGCTGCACTCCTCACCCCAGCCTCTGTCATGCGCATGCAGTGCTGCCATGGACCCCTTCAGCCCCAGAGAGTCTCTCATACATTCACAGCCATTCCCTGTCAGGGCTCTGTGAGATTCTGCCTCCTCCTACCACCCCCCCCCCCCCCCCCCCACCCCTTTTAAGTGTAGCATCCTGAAGATCTGTCTTTAAAAAAACCACCTCAGCACAGTATCTCCAGGGTCCAAGTTCAGGTAATGATTTTTTTAGAGAAGTGCGTGAAGATCTGAGAGAGTGGCGGGATTATTGATTAAGGTGGTCCAACTCAAGGCCGGTTTTTTAAATCTGTATCAGCCTCATGACCTGCTGAGGGCATCAGATTGTGCAGATCACAGCCTTGGTAATCATCTTGGTTGCCTGAATCAGGACAAATCCATGCCATACCGTATTTGACTTCTCAGTATTTTATTGTTTATGGCATTCTGTGTTATATATTAGCCACATATACAGCAATACAATAATATTCAGTAGAAATATTACAATATTCTTTACGTTTTGGTGTGGAAGTCACTAAAAAGGCTCATAGCGATGTTCTTCAGGGAGATTACTGTACCCCAACTAATTCATTACACCTGAAGCCTCATTTAAATCAACACCTTTTAGTGGTAATGTATTGAGCCATTAACTTCATGATTTGTTAGGACAATGGGAAGAGGCTGAGCTGCTTTAGAGCACCAGGAGGTAAAACGTTGCAGGTTTAGCGTTCTCATTGGGTGACCTGAAGCACCGTGAGATCCACCATAGTGCAACACTACCACCTAGTGGTACAGTTTTAGAAGTGCGGGCCATGGCTTCCCCTTAGTCAGCAGGAGGAGGGAATGAGGCGAACTGTACATTACGTGCATATTGCCCCATGTATTATTCACGGAAGTACAGACTGTTTCCCGGAATGACCCACATCTGACACGCAAGGAACACCCACAGCGAGTGCGTGTGCGCTGCGTGGGAGCGCGGGGCACGAGAGCACCTGTCTCCGGGGGAAGAGGTGCATTCTGGGAGGCGCAGAGCCGTGAAGGACCTGCTGTCACTTCTGCCCACCCACCTCTCAGAGGCCCACTGGCTCCCATATTCCTTTATGTGTAAAATACTGCTGTGCATGCGAGTCAAGGAGACTTCAAGGTCAGACGGTTGAGTCTCGGAGCTTTTATACTGACAAAAGAGACGTGTTTTTCATTTCTGTGCTGGGGTGACCCTGGCTCCTGCACTCAGGCCTCAGTGGGGCAGGAGAACATGAGGGTGGGAGGAAGTGAAAGTGGTGTCTGCTCTGCCTGAACACTCGAGATGATGCACTCCGTGCACTGCGTTAGCTTTCTTTGCCCCTCCCAGGGATGCGTGAGCAGGTGATTATGATTTTCTGTACTGTCAGATGGGTGCTGCTTTTGTAAAGAAACAAGACAAACAGGAGTATGAATCACCATCCCCTTGAAGTCCTCTGCCCCACCCTGCTCTACCCCAAGAGTATTTGGTATATGGTGAGGGAGAGGTGGGTGTCAGGCTGTAGTGACACTGATGGTGGGACCCACCTGTTCACTGTGCTGCATCAGTGCCACTGCCCTAGAGAGATACAGGTGTATCTGCAATAGAAGCGATATTCTAATTACTCGTGTCACACAAGTCCACTTTGGCTGGTCCTTTCCGGAGGCTGAGTTTGATCAGGACAGCGTGAGTCTGTATGGGTTTCTGCTGATGTGCAGAAAAATGATTTTGTCCATTATAAGCAACCACCCTTTTTAACAGTGATTCCTAATCTAAAGCAGAGGGCTCTGTGCTTCCACGGCAGACGGCGCTGGCAGGAATTGGGGGCGTTTATGTTTCAGCGCCCTGTGAAAGCTGGAAAGATTGGACCGTTGCCAGGGAGATGAGAATATTTACATGTTTTTATGGCGAAGGAGGGTCGGAGCCGGGGTGGATGCCAGGTTGGGGGCAGAGTGAGCAGAGGGCCGGCTGTTCCGTGGCAGGGTGAGGGGGGAAGGAAGCGTGGCGCAGCGTCGTCAGAACCTCTCACGGGTCAGAGCTGAAACGGGGAGGAAACTGGACCGCAGCAGTCAAGCCTCGGAGGACCTCCCAGAAGCTTCCGAGGGAAAACTCCCTCGCAGGGAGGAGGCGTGCCTCCGGCGGGCTTCTCCTTCTCACACCTTTTCACAACGCGGGTGCGATTTCCGCCGCTCACTCCAGCAACGGGGGGGGGGGGAAGCAGCTATGTCGCTCCCTAAGCCTGCCAAAAGCTCCTGGCAAAGCGCTGATTTATTTCTCTCTTTTGGAGTGGCTTACATGGCGGCGGTAAACCCCCCCTCCCCCCCTCGCCAACTCCTTCACAGCTCCGGCTCCCTGGCAGCGAATCGCATCGCTTCAATGCTTATCAGACGCCCTCAGCGAGGGGGACCTGCGCTGCCGACGCTCCTGCATGTTATCCGTTTTTCCAGCCGCATGTGCGCTGATGCGATTGGGGTCATGCGCCTCGCTCGGGGGCACAGCAGCAGATCCCCGCCCGAGAACAGAACCTGACACCCATCGGTTACAAACCCACACCCTTAAGCAGTCAGGTGGAGGCACTTCCCTCTGTTAGTACCTGCTTTCGTGTGCTTTCCAGTGTTCTTTTGGGCGACAGTCTCCAGCAGGCCCATAAAGGAGTCCTCCACATTCCCACAGTCCTTGCGTCCTGTTTACCTCACTCTGTCTCTTTCCATTGTAGCCCAGTTTAACACCTTTTCAGTCCTGTGTGCTGGCTGCGGTGTGCGTGTAGGATGCGTTTGCCTCACAATCTGGACACGTGTATTTGATAGAAGCGGTGTGCATTTACAGAGGGAAGGAGCTGTGTACGCATGGTGTAGTCTCCCCGTCAGGGCGAGAGCTGTGTGCCAGTCATTTCCTGCCTCAGCTGCGCAGGTACTTGAGTGGAGCGAATGCGTCGGCTGTGACCCGCTTCAGAGCGTCTGAGTGACAACCGCACCAGCAGAGGGTTCAAATCGAAGCCACATGAAGGCTGATGTAACTGCACAAACCCCTGTCTGTCTCTCTCTCTCCCTCTCTCTCTCTCTCAGTCCTCTTGCTCCCTCTGTTACTTGCTCTCTGTTTTTCTTTCTTTCTGCCTTACCCTCTCTCTCACCCCTCCTCTCACTTTCTCTCTCACCTCATCTTTTCTCATACCCTCTCATTTGCAAGCCGCTTTCTCGCTCTCCGTCTCTCTCTTTTCATGTCTCTGTGCATCTCCTCTCCTCTCTCTCACCCTGTCTTTTCATTTACTCTCTCGTCAGTCTGCCTCTCTCTCTCCCCGCTCTCGTCTCTCTCTCCCTTCCACTTCTCTGTTCACAGGAATAGTGGACCGTGGGGAGTAGATATTAAAGCTGCCTTGATTTTGTTTGATAATCTAAATTTGCTCCTCTCCAGAGCGCTTGGTATTTCCATTAATATATATATTTCCTTTTAGAGGAAGGTTGAGCGCAGCACTGGTGGTGGCTGCCTCGCTAACAGTGTTGGCCGGAGCCGTGGTAATAGCATTAGGGCAGCGCCAGAAGCCAGAATGGCATTAGCAGCAGTACAGTGGCATTATTTCTGTGTGTGCGGGATGTGGCCCACGCAGAGCACAGCGGAGCGGAGGTGTGAGCGAGAGCAGCTCTCCTCATTCGCTGCTGAGGTCCGTTCCTCTCCAGTGGTTTTTCCATCAAAGCAGCTGCTGCGCGGGGGGAGAATGTCACCTTCAGAGCGCAGTCAGGAGCACAGGCCGCAGTGTTGCCAGCTGGCCAGCAGATGTCTCTGTTGTGCAATGTCCTTTCTCTGCCTCACCCTGCTTTTAAACATCTGCCTGACTGACAGCCCGGGGGGCGGCCTGCTCTGACCCTGGCATGGCCAGAGTGAGACACAGTGTTCTCCCAACACCTAGGCCTCCCTGCCACTCAGTAGGCCCTCCTTCCCTAGTTGTTGGGTATGCCAACTTCTCTTATTTGAGTTTGGGGCCTAATTTGCTTAGGCAATATTTGAGGGTTTGAGCTCATTGGATACATACACAGGGAATGTATTGGTTAGATAGGAGATATTGTATTGCAGGAGATACTGCATCCCCTGCCCAGCCCTCTCACAGAAGGTGTCTTGGGATAACAGGGTGAGTACGGGGTCTATCTCCCAACCCCAGATGAGGAGAGAAGGGGGCTAGAAGAGGAGCAAGTTCTTTCCGCCTTTCAGCAGGAGGATATAGGCACACAGGGGTGCAGGTAGGGCAGGGGGGTGGCGTGGCTGGTGGGCTGTGCGGCTGGCTGACGATTCTGTCTCCCTCTCTCTCGGCAGTTCATGGCATCAAGTGGACTTGCAGCAATGGGAACAGCAGCACCGGCTTCTCTGTGGAGCAGCTGGTGCAGCAGATTCTGGACAGCCACCAGACCAAGCCGCCTCCCCGGACCCACAACTGCCTCTGCACGGGCACCCTGGGTAAGGGCGGGGCGGGGTGGCGGGGCGCGGCACAAGGCAGAGACAGACAGGGATGGGGACAGGGATAGGGCCATCATAGGATAGGTCGCCTGTATTTTTCCTGCATCATTCCAGCGTGCAGGCCAAATTTCACTCCCCTGCGAGCCGCCATAAGGTGGCAGCTGAAGCACCGTGTAGGACATAGGAGCAGATGCTGGGGCTGAGTTCCTAGAAGTGCACAAGCTCCCTTGCTGCATGATGTTTGAGCGCTGCAGCAGGTTCTACACCCAGAGCTGCCTGCGTGTCGCTGTCCATGCTGCGTTTTTTTCTGTTATGCGTTTCATTTCGGGGTAACTCTGCCTGCGTTAGCTGCCTCTGAGAGTGAGGTCAGCTCCGGATAGGTATTACGTTTGCCTGGCTCTATATGTTTCATCAGAATGTGGCTGGTTCTCAGAATGCTGATCAAAATTCTTTGCCTGACCGCAGTATAAGCTTTGACCACAGGGTGGCAGATTGTCAAAAGAGCAAAAATAACATACAATTCTGTGCTTCCACGGTTTGGGAGCTTAGTTTTTACTGGTAATTAATATGCACTACTATTTCCTCTATAAATGAAAATGTCTCACATTGTGAATTTTTAAACATATCGGGGTATATTCATTTAATGCTGGACTTCTTTGTCCACTATATCTTCTTGATATGATTTTGATATATTTATTTACCCTTTAGTGCATTATTTAGAGAAACTGCCCAGTCCAATTTAAATGATAGAGGTAATGTAGGTTGCATTGCAGGTTCTTCAGAGAGAGCAGTCAGTCAGAAGAAAAATGGATTTTATGTAGTTGCTGGTCTTCTTAACAGCCACTGACCACACCAGTGACTACACTTTCTACACTTTACCACAGCGGGACACAAGGGGAGGAGGGAAGGAAATGAAGGAGTGATAAGTGGTTGAGGTGAGGTCTACAGCTCCCCCCCTCTCTCTCTGCACAGGTGCAGGGAGCAGCCTCCATCATAAGTGCAACAGCGCCAAGCACCGCATCATCTCTCCCAAGCTGGAGCCCCGCTCCGGAGGGTACGGCGGCGCCCACTCCGAGGTGCAGAACAACGACGTCTCCGAGGGCAAGACCGAGCACAGCCACGGCGGGGGCAAGAGCGCCCGGGGTGGGGCAGAGGGTGGCGGCGGCGGGGGCGCCCGGGAGAAGCGCAACGGCAAGGTGCACAAGCCGGCGCTCCTGCACCAGAGCAGCACGGAGGTGTCATCCACCAACCAGGTGGAGGTGCCCGACACCACCCAGAACTCGCCCGTCTCCATCAGCAGCGGCCTGAACAGCGACCCGGATATGGCCGATAGCCCCGCCGTCACGGGCATGGGACACGTGGCCTCAGTCATGGGCGGCCTGCCCCAGGGCGCCGCCGTCTTCATGTCGGAGGTCACCGGTGACCCCGTCTACAGCATGTCCCCCACGGGCGGGCCCAACGCCCACCTCATGGGTGCCGACGCCGCCTCCCAGGGCCTGGTCCTGGCCGTGGCCTCCGACGGCCACAAGTTCGCCTTCCCTGGGGCAGGGGGCGGGGCCGCGGGAGGGGCAGGCCCCGCCGAGGGGCTGGCCATGCTGTCCGCGTCAGGCGTGTCCGAGGAGCTGGTCCTCTCCAGCAGCCTGGACTCCAGCGCCATCAAGCTGCCTGAGACCACCATGAACTTCGACCCCGACTGCTTCCTCAACAACCCCAAGCAGGGCCAGACGTACGGGGGCAGCGGGCTGAAGGCGGACAGTGGGTCCCCCGGCGCCTCGTCCTCCGTGGGGACGGGCGGCAGCTGCAGCAACGGCCTGAGCCGCTCGCCCCCCGTCACCGACAGCAGCTACGGCTTCAACGCCTCCCTGGTCAAGAACATCAAGACGGAGGACACCTCCTTCGAGCAGCAGCTCGCCAAGGAAAGCGGCTACCAGGTGGGCGAGGTGGTGAGCGCCGGGGGCGGCATGTCGGGCTCCGGAGGGGTGGCCCAGGGCGCCCTCACCCTGACACCCACGGGCTCTCTGCTGCCCTCCGGTGGCGGGCTGAGTCCCAGCACCACGCTGGAGCAAATGGACTTCAGCGCCATCAACGCCAAGCAGGACTACTCGTCTGGCGCCGTGTCAGCAGGCTACGCCCAGGCCTTGGCCAGCCCCCACCTAGTTCACCCCAGCCGCTCTCCCAGCTTCTTCCTCCAGGAGGCGCCGCAGCCCACTCAGAGCGGCCAAGGCTCAGGACAGAAGAGCCACCTGCTGGAGCAAAACTCCCATGACTCAGGGGCCTATCTGGGCCTGCAGGTGGTCAAGACAGACTCCCCTGACAGCAACGGGCACCTCCACCTCCACCACCACCACACCCACCAGGGCACCCCCAACTGCAACGGAGGGTCCCCTACGGAGAGGCCCGGCCAGCCAGGATCTCTGCAGCTGCTGCAGTACCAGGGCGGCTTCCCAGGCCTGGGTGCTGAGCATGAGGAGGTGGTGAGCATCGAGCAGACGGGCAGCGCCGGGGCTGGCCAGGCAGCAGGCTCAGAGACCAGGGCGGACGGGATACTCAAGACCGGGGATCACCTGCAGGCCTGTGGGGGCAGCGCAGAGGGAGGGGCCACCGAGCACTACCTCCAGCAGACCACTGATGATGGAGGGGGAGGAGGAGGAGGGACGGCGGGCGGAGGAGGAGGGGCAAACGCAACTGTGGTGCTGCGCAACGGTAGCTCCAGCAATGGCGCGGGAGGCAGCCCCCACCAGCAGCTACAGCCCCTCCTGCAGGGCGGGCTTGTCCAGGGGCTCTACAACGCGGTGGGCGCCCACCAGGCCCTGGGAGCGGCCGGGACCGGCGGGGCCGGCATGGAGATCAGCCTGGACCACTTCGACATCTCCTTCGGGAACCAGTTCTCCGACCTCATCAACGACTTCATCTCGGTGGACGGGACTGGGGCCGCGGTGGGGCCGGGCGGGGCCCTCTACGCCCACCAGCTCATGGCCCAGCACGGGTCAGAGGGGCAGGCGGCGGCGGTGGCGGCAGCGGCAGCGGCGGCAGCAGCGGGGGCCCCCCAGCAGAGCACCGAGGACGCAGGGACTCGAGCGGCAGGATACAGCCCGGCGGAGCTCTGTCTGCAGCCCTGCTGCAGCCCTCAGTCTCTGGGTAGCGGGGCCGCGGCGGGGGGCGCCGGCGGGGAGGCGGGCTCGCTGGCCTACATGCACGTGGCGGAGGTGGTGTCAGCGGCCGTGGCCCATGGGACCCTGGGAATGCTGCAGGCCACCGGGAGGCTCTTCATGGTCACAGACTACTCGCCTGAGTGGTCCTACCCCGAGGTGAGACTCCCCCACGGCACCACACAGCCCACGGTGGCATACTGCCAGTCAGCACTGGCTTCACCCAGGCAGCTGCGCTAGGCTGTGCACTGCACCTCAGTGGCAATCGGTGAGCTGAAAACAAGAGAGCCAGATAACTTACCTTTATTTGGTAATGATCCATGTTTTTGACTGTTTTCCAAGATTAGCAAGTATGGCAGTTTAATTAACAATCATTGCTCAGTGAATGATTTCTTTTTGATGTTGCATCTAATGTGCCAGCTCTGCCTTTGTGCTGCATAGTGAATTGTTTCGCATAAGTAAGCTTCACATTAAGTCATTTTCGTAATAATGAAGTTTTCAACGATTGCATCTCTTTGTTTTGATGAAATTTCCTATGCATTTTAAATGATTTAATGTGAAGTGCAGGTTGTGCCTCAACATTACATATAATTGATAAACAGGGAGTTTGCTGACAGTTAACTGTTATTAAATGGCCAAGCTTAATAATCATGAAAAATAGGTCCGGGACCTAAATGCATAGTTTGGAGGCATAATTGCAAAAATGCATATATCATGACACGCATTTCTTTTTTGTTTTAGCGTGAGTGATGTTTGTTTTTTGCTCTCAGTATTGACTGAAAAGAAGTTTCACAGAATTTTGTTGCATGCTGGGTTGCAACGTTATATGGACATTGTTTAAGTAAATAAACGGGATGAAAAGAAAATGATTCTGCACAGTTGTGCCTCAGCTTTTTTGCAGTTCTTCTTCTAGCCACACGATGTCAGCATTTTACCAAAATGAAAATGTAAAAACAGGGGCATTGGACTCCAGAGAAGCTGGTGTGAATGCTGTTTCTTCGATCAATTTGGCTTGGCTTAATTTGTCCAATTAGGCAGCGGTATACATCTGTTGTGACCGATTTCTCAAAAGCTCTGTAATATTTTAGTACAGGGTACATTTGCATTCTTTGTTTTATAGCACTTTAATGAGGAATCACAAATATTAAACACAAATAGAACAAATAATAACAAATAACACTTAATTGGTCTAGTTAAAAATTTAAGAGCGGAACTCACAGTAAAAACATGTAACCACACTAGCCATCCAGGAATCGACTGCCTCAAGAATTCCTGTGTTGTTTGACTAAACCACCACAAGATGGCAGCAGGAACTCAAAAATGGAGCTTCCAGAGCCAGCTTTGATATGTTTTCCTCTCAGTGTGCAAAACAGCTACAGGTAGCAAAGGTGGCATTTAGTTCTGCATTTTAGCAAATTCAAGCCGTTTTAGCTGAAGCAATGCAGATTAACTACCTCAGCTGTCTCCCATCTCAGGCTTCATAAAGTCCCAGGTCGCTTTAATCACCACTCCACATCACCTGCGCCATACTTGTACAGTTCAGGCAGAGTCATTGAGAGGAGATGCAGCGTACATTTAGCTGTGGAACAGGGCAGCAACCTTCAGCTTGCACACAGCCAGGAGGCCTGAAAAGGCCTCATTCACTCTGTGGCTGAGCTGTAACTGGCCAGCCATTCCCCAGCTGAGCTACCATCATTATTCCACGCAGTATTCAACACTTCCGCAGGCTGGTATTGGAGCAATTAATGGTGGAGTATGGATGATGTATTACAGCCTTACATTATTCTAACATTTATTTGCTTAGCGAGCGTCCTTACACGGGGAAAATGGTTAAGTAGTATGCTTCAGGGGGAAGAGCAGTGTCCCCTGTGTGATTTAAATCTGACACTGTCCAGCCGCAGGTCGAGCTGGTGATTATCTTTCTGAGGATTTATAGATCATGCACAGTATTATATGTAAGATGTACAGCATAGATGATAGACTCTACTGTACTATGTATATATATTATTGAGTCTGTAATGACAACATTCACTATTATATATTACTGAGTAGATATGGAAAAAATAGTTTTATGCATTATTGATAGTGTACAGATGGGCCTTTATATGACCAGGAGGGTCAGGTGAGGACAAGTGCTCATTTACAGTGACGACCTGAGAATATACAGAATATGAAGTATTTGAGGTGTCTGACTTTGCACGGATGCTGCACTGTATTATATGTTACTGTCATTGTATTGATGATGATGCATTATTACACGTTTCTGACACCGCCTGGATAATGCGCTGTGTTTCAGGGTGGAGTGAAGGTGCTCATTACGGGCCCGTGGCAGGAGGCCAGCAGCAATTACAGCTGCCTGTTTGACCAGATCACCGTGCCGGCCTCCCTCATCCAGCCCGGGGTGCTGCGCTGCTACTGCCCGGGTAAGCCCCGCGCCCCTGCACCCAGCACCCTGCATTCTCTCCCCCTCCTTTACTCTGTTCCCCTCTCCATCAGAGATTTTACCCTTCTAACCATTATCCTGCTCGGCTTAACTTCTAGTCGGTCTCCAGCATGCTCTCACGATTGCCAGTTATCTCTCTCTCTTAGATGAATATTCTTTCTTAAAGTGATTGCAGAGACAAGCAACCAAACATGTAAAGGACCGAACTGCAGTTTTCCTCTCTAACAATTCTGTTATAGCAAACAAATATTGCTATATGCTGAGTTAGGCTAGAGGGTGTCCCATAGCGAACATTTTGAACCTCCCACCTTCCCACTTCTCTGTACTTTTTGCCGACTCAAGTGACCCACTCCGTGATATCAGAAAATGTTTACACTGGGGAGGCTTCTGGTGCAGGAGGTAGGGGAGAGTGGCTAGAAGGAGACACAGCCTCCAGACTCGGTCAAGGCTGCAATGGAGCCTGTCCCAGCATGCATGGAACACAAGGCTCAGCTCCCTGAAAAGGTCACCAGCCTGTCACAGCATTTCTGCTTTTGAATAATGGTGATATGGGAAGTGTTGGTTTCTATTCGGAAATCTAATTCTCTGGTTTTTCTCTCTCTCTGTCTCTCTCTCTTTCCCTCTCTCTCTCTTTGTTTCCTCGCTCTCTTTCTCTTTCCTCTCTTCCTTGCTCTATCTCTCCTGTCTCTGCAGCCCATGACACAGGACTGGTGACCCTACAGGTTGCCGTCAGCAATCAAATCATCTCCAACTCAGTGGTGTTTGAGTACAAGGCCCGCGCCCTGCCCGCCCTTCCTTCCTCCCAGCACGACTGGCTCTCCCTGGACGGTAGGTCCCTCCCTGGCTCCCTGTACTGCTGGTCTTAAGTGCTCTTCCATTACCATCACTTGCAGTGTTGTTGTGTATTCCGTGCACTATGGGAACTGAGGTACCTATAGGGGCGGTTTTGACACGTGTGGCTTTTATCAGCTTCAGAACAGGTTGTAGGATCTCTGGGATCTTCTGGCTGAGTCTGAATGGGTAAGGGGCTGTGGCAGGGGGCCAGGCCAGTATCAGGTTGCTGATCATGGCCAGTGCTTCTCCAAAGGGTGCCTACAGCCCACTCAGGCAATACGTCAGACCCATCTACCGCGCGCTCCATGCGCTCATCCTCCCCCGAGTGTGACAGGATGCTCATTGCCACGCTGGAATTGGATGCTGGCCCGAGAGGCGCTCTTTTGTCACCTGCTGGTCCGAGTCCAAAGCTCGTTGGAGCTGTCCGCTCCAGAGAGAAGTCAGAGCCAGGTCACTCCCCACACCAGGGAAAGGGCTGCATTCAATTGTTATTGACCGATTTCGGCAGTGCAACCAAGCGCCCGGTGCATCGCTGGCTGGAAAATGACTCTGCTTCAGCAAGGCAATTTGATACGGTTATGCTGTAGAGTGCGAGTGACTGCATGTGACTCATTAGTTTGAGAAATGAAATTTTGCCACAGCAGTTGCCAGAGGTGTGCATTTATTTTGTGTCAAGTGTGTAAACGTTGCCCCCGCATCATTCAAGGCTTTGTTTGCTCAAAGATCCATTTGATGATCTTTAGTGAGGTGGGAAAAGATCGACTGAACACAGACTTCACACACACAGTATTAGAGGTTAGATCAATAGTCTACATTTACATTTACTCTGTAATCCAGAGCGACTTGCAATGTAAAGTACATTAGTGAACATGAAAAGGCCATGCAAGCAGTGGTGCAAATCCAGAAAGCAGCAGTAGCACATTAGAGTAAAAATGACAGTGCACAGCAGTGATCATATATAGATCATAGTAGTGGCATACTAAAGATGCCTAAGTGCTATACAATTCAGAAAAAAATCAGTACCCTAAGAACAAAAATATGATATATCTGTTGCTTGAAGCATATATACCGCAGAGGCCCACATATATATTCATTGCACATACACGAAAACCTTATTTGGTAAATGCAATAAGATAACAGTTCAAAGATGTTACGGATGCTGAATTTCCTGGCCAGTCATTAAAAGCCCAAAGGCCAACCTCAGCATGAGATAGGCATTGACACTGACCATGTGGCCTGTGGCAAGGCCCCCAATTCAATTAGTAAAGATCCGCTCTAAGTACAATCTCCATTATTGTCTCAGCCACTGGGTTGAAAGCCACAGTATGGAAACATAAAGATCCTTCTGCAGCAAGAGTGGCCAGGCAAGCACAGAGCAAAAAGTGGTTCCCATTACAAGGTCAACTGTCTCCAGGTGACATGTTCGCCTTTGCGAACAGTGGCCAATCTGTATGAAATATCTACCACGGGTGGTAGTGTGGAGTTACGAGAACTTGACTTTGAACAGAGAGTTCAGGGTGGGATGGTGGTCGAGTTGGAGGGGGTTCAGACTGCAGGAGTGGCACTACTGCTATATCCACAAGCGAGATAAATAGCACAGGTTGCTCCTGGCAAACCAATGGTATTATCATTGTACAACATATATATGTCATGATGCCCCAGTTGCATGAAAGTTGTGAAGTGTTATTTTCCTTCATTACTAGGAGCTGGCATGCATCTCATTGTGTTCAATGAACCAGATACTATCCCTTTACTTGTGTGCAATTGCAGTAAACTCTTTACTTACAGTAGTGTAATAGATATAGAAAGACTATTATTAACCAACCAGTAAATGATAATCATACAACTACATGATCATTTATTTTATTAACATTGCTGCGTTGAGTTGTTATACGCTGTAAATGATGCCAGGGAGGCTGCAGTCTTTATCAGTTCATAATTTAAAATGTGTGCCCAAAAGTTTTAGAGAGCAGGTTTCAGACCACACGACATCTTTTACTAACACCCCATTGTTCTCCTATTTTTGCTTGCAATGCTCTTTAAAGTGATGCCAAAGGCTGACTGTTGGACTCTATGTAACATTTACTGCACTGGTGTTTAGCGTGTGGCTCGCTAGACCTCCCCAGGCAGGCTGTGTGTTTAGCCCTGATCAAACAATTCACAGCGCCCTGGGGGATTCGCATATGCTGAAAGCACACACAGCGCATGACGCCAAAACCCTATTACTACAGGTACAGCATATGAGCCCCAGGCACTTTCCCATACTGTTTAAGCACTCGGTTAGACAGTGTTGTAGACAGCAGGGACACAGGTAGACTGGGGTGTACAGTGAAGTAGGGCTTAGAACGTTGGACCTGCATCCAGAATTTGTCATTTTGAACCCCCAAATTCAGGGCGGGGCGCTGCTGGTGTACCGTTGGCGAATATGCTCGGTCTGAATGATCTCATTAAATAAAGCTTGCAGCTGTGTAAGGGCGTCGGCTAAGCAAATTAATAATGTAAAGGAAGAAGCTCCACCTCCTAGTGTTGTAAATGATGCCAGGGGAAAAATACACATGTGGTGTGTACAAACTGGACCTCTGGCACTTAATGACACAAAAGTGTAAGAGTCAGACCAGCTGTGCAATATGCATGGAAGAACTTATGTGTGCATAAGTGATATTATGTGTGTAGTGCCACAATAAACCAGCTGCACAACACTATCTATGCAAGACTCACTCATGTATTCTCATTAACTTAACTTTGAGCCTGTTTCTCATCAGTCACCATAGCCAGGGTGTCGGACAGTAACATGATTCAGTGTTTTTGTGATACTGGGTTTATATGTGGATTTAAGTATGGGTTTATGTGGGTTTATATGTGGATTGAAGTATGACTGTACTGTGAGAAACTGCCATTTTTTTACCCTTCCCTGAACATAACCATCTCTGACTGAGGAGATCTTTGTCATTGTGACAGTGGGGTGGGGGAGTGGTGGCTGTTTAAGACAGTACTTGCCAGAAAAGACAGGGGGAGCTCTTGACAGCTGCTGGAAATGAACTGGAGGCTGCTCACTCTGCGGGAGGAAGGCTTGTTAAGCTGAATTCTAGTAGAGCATTAGCGTACGCTAATGGTATGGTCTTAGCATACGCTTCAGGTTGCCTTTAAAAGCCTTTATTCCCATTTTGTTTAACCTGGAAGGAGTTCCCCATAGGGACATTAAGATGACTGGTGGTGGGAAGGTTTAGTGTCATTGATCCAAGAGGCTGTTATAGGAAGGATTTAGAATATGCCGGAATCTAGTCGTGAATTGTTCAGTCAGTGGCTTCCGATGCAGAGTTTGTTTGCCTCTTGAGTTTTTTATGGTATCCATTAAGAAAGTCAAGTCAATCTGTTCTTTATACAGCCCACAGTCCCTTAAACAGAGGACTCAGTTTAGAGCTGAGGGTTCGAGTTTTTACACCCAGAAAGATGGCTGCAGCCACAGAAATAGAATGTCCAAAAAGGATTAAACTAATTAAGAGCAGTATTAGAATGTATGGAAGCTTGTGTAATAAGCAGGTTATATAGGACAAAAACTTTGCTCAAATGTATTAGTTCTTTATCTGTTTTGTAAGATATATCAGGTGGATATTTCCCTTAAGTACATTCCATGTCATTATCAGTATTTATTTGGATAATAGCAACCCTTATACAAGGCAAGTCACAAATTTGATTTTACATATTGATTGCCTTACTACAGCAATCTGGGCTTTGCACACAGTGCCTTGCACACAGGCACAGTGGCAGTGCCCAACCCTAAATTTGAACATAGGACCATCTAGTAACTGATCCATTTCCTTGACACCCACAATAAACTTCTGCCCTGCAGACACCATTTTGGACTTGGTTGTTTTTGACCAAACTAGTCATTGTGTGTCTAATTCTATGTGAATAAATTAAGTCATCCTTCCTGTGTAGAGCAGGCAACATTTCTAGACACTGTCAGGGGACATTGTACAATGCAGACTACTAGATTACCTGGGAGAAATACTGGGGCATTTTAAATCATGGACATTTTGGCAGCAGGGCTTACTTGTACAACATGAAAGATGGAAAATGCCTTTTAATCTCCAGATCTGATCTGCGCTATTTTAAGGCAAGTTATGATCTAGTTTATATAAACAGTGTATGTAGATGTTTATGCTGGTTCATCAGAGGGGATAAAGGCCAGTGTGGTTTTATATGTTCGGAGTTGACAGGATTACATATCTGATGTGGAGGACCGATGGGGACTGGCAAATCCCTGCTCTCTGTAGCCCATGCTGCTCCCGCCAGTTGCATCTGGTTTTGTGTCGGCATTACACTTCCCAAGTCGTGCTCCTCAAGTGTGACAAGTCCGGCTGGTGGGTACCAGTTGGCCAGTTTTATAGGTCATTTTGCTCAGGGTGTCGAGGCAGGCAGGTGCTTTTGCAGTTTATTTTGGGAATCACTTGCTCCTGGCACTCTCTTTCTCGACAGGGTAAGAATGTCTTCAGTTGTTGTGGTTTTCTGAATTGTGTTTATTTACTGAATTGTTATGAATTCTGAATCGATGTAGATTGTCTTTAGGATATATGGCCTTGCATTGCACTTGCCTTTTTGGGACTGGATTCGAGGGGGTCTCCTTAGAGTTTCAGTGAGTATGGAACAAAGTGTATACAGCGGGATAACAGCGTTGCTTTTTAATATGAACAGCCATGACAGTGTCAGATTCAGTGCTTGGGCCAGGCCTTTTTTTTCTGATGCCAGACTGTTAAAAGACATTCAGAGTTTACTGCATAGTGTAGCAAAAGACTCCATCTTGTTGACTATTCTGACAAGTCAGTCTGTGTTTCCATTACTTAGGCAGTGAGCTTAGACCAGAATCTTCAGGAGCAAAATTACAAAATCCATAGAACCTATTTTACACAACACCGAATGGCATCTACAGTATTGAAACAATGCTCATATAAAGTATGAAACTAAGTCTAGGGGCAGTGTGATGCTGTATGTGTGTGCTGACCTGACCATACGTGTAGGTCGACAGTGGCCGTTCTTCCTGCGCTAGTCAGCTGACCTGGGTTAAACAAAGACAAGCAGTCCCTGCCCAGAACAAGGACAGGGGTGTAAATCACTGACTGCAGGCCTGTTTACCACCCCCTCAATGAGAATGAGGAGAATGAGAGAGATCTGGGGATATGAGGATCCCTATATATAAGGGTTTTTAATTTAAATTTTTTTCACATTTCAGATGTCTGTTTTTTAATGTTTTATTATTTAGTGTTGCATATAAGTAGACAGAGAAATAACAGACCCCAAAAATGCAGGAATAATCAGACAAAGATCGATCTGTTTGGAATGAACAAGACTTTCAGAATGAAGGGGTTCATCAAACAACACAAATATGACAGCCACTGAACATTGCAGCAGTAACCTATACATGGGAAATAAATATGTAAATAGTGCAAGTATTAAGAGCAGCCCAGAGGAGAGGCAGACCAGCTGGTGTTCAGGTGTTTGTTGGTGACTGTGGCAGCAGGGGAACCATGTGTGCCTGCGGGTACATGCGTGTCTGTATGTGCAGACACACACACACGCCTGTGTGTGTGAGAGTGTGTGTGCGTTTGATGCCGCGTGTGTACGTGGAGAGCGGGGGTTGGGTCTGCTGCTGCAGTGCACGTTGACAGGATAAACTAGGGCACCGCTAGGAGCGCGGGAAAGGGACAGCTGCATTGCAGAGGGCCCTTGAGGGAAAAGGCGTGAGTAATTGTCGGCGGGGCGGCTCAAAGCAGAGCAGCGCGGGGGCCGGCCCCATTCACTGCGCTGCCTCGCCAGCCCATTCACAGACTGAACGTGGGAGGGGCCACTGCACCCTCTCTCATCTGCCATTCGCCTCTGTGGAGCCACTCCCTGATCATTAGCTTCACAGATTAACCCTTCCTATCCTGGTACCCCCTTTCCATGTCTCTGCACGGTGCGATGTTGGACATGAATCGCGAGGCAGTGATGTTTTGTCAGCTTCGACTCCTCCAGTGAAGTAGGACATGCTGTGTTAGATGTGTACGATGCCTTGTATCTGATCTTTGTCTGTCTAGAATATATCTGAGGCAGACTTTGAAAGGACCCTCAGATAGCCCAGAACATGAAATGCATTTTTGGTTTGATGCACCACATACAGGGTAGCCATCTTAATATTGTCTCATTAAGATTGGTTATATTAAGTGGAGTGTGATTATAAAGGGGTAACAATATTACGTAAAGGAAATATTGGAAAAAAGAAGAGTATTTTATCAGGCCTATACATGGGTTTTACACTATCATAACCTATTAATAACATTTCCTACATACGTTATTGCCCTATGGTACTGCTGTTGCAGTACTAAATGGTGAATTTCCTGTTATATCCGATTTCATCTGTGCTAAGTGCAATTAAAAACACTTTCCCTGTGGTTCATTTTCAAATACTTTTTTCCTGCAAACTTCAAGCTCATGTCAAGCTCCAGTCAGACATCCTGTAAAAGCTAAGCATTCTGCACCATCATGCCGTTCCACATATAGCCGAGGTCTATTTCACTGTCAATAATGTAACGCTTCAGCGTGCCAGAATGGGTTTTAATGGCACTGCCAGAGCTACTCATATACTGTATGTTCCTTAGACAGGAAGGCTTACATCATCCATTGAGGCACAACACCATTTCTGCATTACTCGTGGTAGGTTAAAGATAGATGTCTAAAAGAGACATATCTTTTTCAATGGCTCACTCATCATTCTGATGGTCAGTCCTGCAGAGGACTGTCCTATAAGTTTTGCTGAAGTGGAGAACTTCATGTAAATATATCAGGTTTTGGGAGTTTCTTCATCCTTCCCCAGGTATGGGAGAATTTTTTGGGATGTAGGGTGGCTGGCCAGTCCTCGCGTTTAGGGCCATGTCCACCAACCCCCACTGTCCCCTCAATGCCTTTCAATGGATCCTGCAGAATGCAGCACCTGGTGCGTTCAGCTGAGGGGAAATGAGCTGTGTGGGCAACTAATTCTGCCCTGCACCTGCAGTATGGGTGAGGACAGCCCCTGCAGTGGGCTGGAGGGGAAGCGCAATGTAAACAGATACCAAATCCATTCTCAGAGCATTCTGGTGAGACCTTGGAACAACCTGGGGCGGGGGGGGGGGGGGGCGGTCAAGGTTTGACTGTTCTCTGTACGGCATAAGTTGAGTAAACAAGGCACTTATGGTATGGTCTTGTTTCTCGGTGGCATTTGAAGTGGTGGACTGCATTTTTGAAGTAGTGGGCTTCATTTTTCTTGAATTGCCATAGGTATGCTTGACATGGAAGGTATTCCAGCAGGCTGCTCCTCACTTTACCATTAAATGACCGCTGTTTATGCAGGTGGGACACAGGTGTGCACAGCCCCCAGACCATTGTTAGTGAGGGCGTTAAAACATTAGCTTGACAGCTAACGTGATATGGAAAATTAAGGACGGAAAATGATCATCCTACTGCTTGTCTATCTCACAGGTGTTTTGCTTCCGTATTGACTTCTGCTGCCATCATTAGATAGTGGTGAAATGACACATAATTACTGTGTAATTGGGCAACAACATGTTTACTTGAAATGTCTTTAAATCTAGTCATCTAAAGGAATCTCAACAGAACCACTTCAGCTTGGAGTGTTTTTGTGTTAGTGGAGTATAATATCTGAAAGTGTGCTGAGAGTCACCATTTATGGCCCAGGCTGAGGTATGCCTGCTGATGGCATAATGTACCAAAATCCCAGCCATGCTGAGGTGAAAATGAATGCAATAGCATTACCTGCTAACAGAGCAGTTGCACACTTCATGTGTGTTTTGGGATGTGCTTTGTGACGGGCAGAACTATGGACCTGCCAATTCCTAAGAAACAGAAGAGAAAGGAAATCATGCTACAGGGTAATGAAGAGGGAGAATGAATTCTTTTTACTCTTGGCAGGAGGGGGCTAGCGAAAGCAACCAAAACACAATGATCAGCACTGGTGACACACTCCTTTGTTTATCTCTTCAGTTTTTAGCACAGACAGAGGCAACACAGCTACACAGCCTGCTGTCTCCGCCCCGAGCTCCCTTGTAAGTAGGCCAGCGTCATTAGAGACAGCAAGTTGAGCTTAGGCTTTGAGAGCTCATTCAGCAGAACAAAAAGGTAATGGAAATCCAACTGGAACCTGCACTAAGAGAGAGCCAGGATAGAAAGGGGCTATAGCGGGAGTCAGTGGAGACAGCTTTTTGCTGTCTCTTATGCCTTCCAGTGATTGTCATGACTTACTTGGCAATCTGCATATGGCCTCGTGGTTTTCATTTTTCAAACTACGGGGTCGTGGGGTCAATTCCCAGTGGAAACTCCAAAACTTCCACATCTACAAAATAATAGGAGGAGCAGAGCAGAAGAGGAGGAGCTTTGTGGACAGAAGTTGACCCGAAATATCTACAGAAGGAATTAAAACCATACAGCCATGAGTAATGCCATTAATAGCCTGAAATTGCAGTTCTCCAAAATCATTCTCCTGGGAAATGCTACAGTTATTCATAAACAGTTATCATTATCATGATTTAAAATAACTTGAGGATGGTTAAAATCACACAGCTGGACTCTGCCATTAATTGCCTGACATAACAATTCTCTGAAATGATTCTGTTGGGAAATGTCACATTCATTCATAGGCAGTTATGATCATGATTTAGGATAACTTGAATTCATTTTGAGCTCATCCTCAGGGTTGCCTTTGCGCTTTTTTCCTCAAACTTCTTGAACTGTTGGAAACACATTTTGGCTGTCATTGTCTAGCACTGGCCAGTGTACTGTGCCCCTGTGTCTTTTAATGTTAAAGGAGTGAAAGCTTTGTACTTCGGGATGGTCTTGGGATCTTTCATCTGTCCTGTGTAATTTGCCACAAAGAGGCACTCCATGAAAAACAGTTTGCTGAATGTTTTGACACAGTGTGTTCTGACATTTCAGGGCCACAGACCCCAGGAGGATGTTGACTCACTGAGCCAGTTTGGAGGCAGCATTGTAAAATAAAATGGACAATGCTGTGTAATCTTGGATTTATAAACTCAGCAGCAGAGGCCCTCGATCGGCTGCGGGTCAGATCTTTCAAGGCGCACTGTATTGTGGAATGCTGTCAAATCTTTCTCAGGCCTTCAAGGTCTTTAAGTTTTGTCAAAGACAACAGAAATAAAAACAAATGGAGACATGATTCTTGTCAGGCCCTGCTTGGCTGCCAGGGTCGAGTGATTCATGTTAAGCCAAGATATGAGCCAACATATTCCAGGCACTGGATCCCCAGATAGTCATTCTGGGTAAAAGCTGGGAATAAAGAAAAGTAAAGGAAAGGAAAGGAAAGGAAAGGAAAGGAAAGGAAAGGGAAAAAAAGAAATTAGGAAATCTGTGTTGTACCAACTTTACAGCGATTGTCTTGTCAAGGAAGAAGGTTGGGGCTGGAGGGATGTGCAGAGACATGGAGCCCTTGCTGTTGCTTGTTTTTATGTGGCGGGACTTTGACCCTGATGCATTGCGATAGACTGACCAGACCCCTCTGCCTCCTTTCCACCTCCCCAGTGACATTTATCAAAATGCCCTGCTTAGCTCTGAGGCCAGATTGCACTTGGGAGAGAAACGTAGCATCGCTTTTCATGTATCCTTAGTCGTGTGGACCCCCTCGGGTGAAGCGGTGGATTCATGCGCTGTCGTGCAAGAAGTGAAGGACACTGCCACATTTCACCATTTGAGTTCTGTCGACATGTATTTGTGTCCATCTATAAGGATGCCGACTTGCTTTACTCAATTATTGCTCAGGTTGTTGTTCAGGTAGATAGTACCTGATGGTGCTGTTTCTGTGAGTGATGTTTACAACAATATATTAGTTTCTTCCAACAGCATGTGTATGTATATATGGATAGCTATAGATGATTACATTGTTCAGCCAAGGTTTTTTATGGTTGATTGACCTTTGCAAGGTTACAGCTTAAAGCAGAAAAAAATGTTTTAAAAACAAATGACTTGCATTTCTTGGGACCCACCATCAGTTTTATTTTATGGGATCCACCATCCCCTGCTGCATTTTCCCTGGGAAGTCTGGAGGCTGTGAGACAGACCTCTCTCTCATGGTTAAGTTGTCGACTGACTCATGTACATTAAACGTAATAACTGAGTAAATAGTTTATTTAAAAAACACACACACTATTCCTAGAAGTGGAGTTTGCAGTGTAAAATCGTGACTGAGCATGCAGAGTTATGAATGGAGTTGGATATGGTTCCTTACCAAAATAAAATCCCCTCGAATACCCATTAACAAAGAGCAACTGAAATACACTCCAAGCACACCACTTAAAATCACCTCAAGAACCGGTGAATTTTGTGAAACTTGCGTAATAGCTAACGTTAATATGGTTAACGTAATAGCAAAGGTTAATATTTTGTGTCGCAAGATCATGCGAGAAAACAGGGAAACAATATGACAATGACACATACAGCATAAAAACGTAAAAGCCGTAGATAATTGCTAAAATTGTAAACGTCAATTGTTCTTTGTTCGAACGGACGACCAGAAATAGACGACGACGTCTTTGTTTCGACAAGATACCGCCGCAGTGTTGCACGAAGTCCTATTTTTACAAAATGGGTCTTTTATTCTGACATGTCCGCAGTTCGATTATCGAGCTCTATTTTCGTCTGTGTTCCTCTCTCACTTCAGCCAGCCCGAAGAGTGTGCTGTGATGTGCTAAATGGCACAGCTGCCTGCCTTGATTTGTCATAATGCAGAGAGAGAGAGAGCGCGGGGGGAGAGACTGTTTCTCTGCAGCATTGCAGGTACGGAGCCACGAGCAGGACAAAAGGAGGCAGGGGTAATAGAGTTGCAGCCCAGCCCAACAGCCTACGTTAGTGGAATCCACAGTGGCAGTCGGACAGACCCATAGAACAGGCTTCTGTATTAATCGGATAAATAGACCAGGAGGAGACGGGGGTGGTGTGTGTACGAGAAGCCACTCCCAAGATTTCGGCGGTACCCCAGTCATCATACTGAATAAACGAGACGGAGGCAGGCTTTGAGCGGCGCTAGGAAAGACAAAACAGGGATACCGATTCACCAGAGCAGTGGGCGTGTTTAGTGAACCTAGACTTATAAAATTAAATGAGGATGGACAAGGCAGGAATTTGTCTACGGACAGAAAAAAGTCGCTTTCTTTCCCCGTAAGAGTGGCATAGCTGGAGCTAGCTCGCTAGGCGATAGAGAATAGGTTTCGTCTGTACTTACTTCAGCGAAAAACGTCTCTAAATCCCTTTTCAGGTGATCCATCAGGCATTGAGTGGCTTCCCTTAAAAAAAAAGAAAAGGAACATTTAGCTAGTTTGTCACGAATATCTTAGCAAGGCGCCGTTTTCGGCGCCACTGTTCGGTGGTCATTTGAATGGGTGGCTATAAAAACGCGTCTGCCAGGCGCCCTCGCGCCACAAAGAGCGTAACGGCTGCTGTAGAAAACTAGGGCGTCTGTTTACCTGCGGCACGTGCACACCAACGTCTACTCGGGCTTTTTTTTTAAACTGCAGGCTTCGAAGGGGGCAGAGTGGTGGCGCGGAAGGGGGAGGAGAGAGGGATGGGAAAGAGGGGGCGAAAGGGAGCGAGAGTAGTGGGGGGGGGGGGGGGGGGGGTTATGTCTCTCCCTCCCTCTCTTCCTTCTCGCTCTTCCACTTTGTTCTATTGTTGTTGAGTACGTTCGTAAGCCGCTTCTTCACACAAAAAGGAAGATTTATTTTGTGTCGAACACAAAAAGCGGGAAAGAGCGCGTGCATGAGTGACAGAGGCGGCCGTCGGGGTTTCGGTCAGTATGCCGAGGAATGACGTCTGTTTTACCTAAAGACAAGGGAGACAGTTTGCGAAGTCTGGGACTCTGTCAATGGATAATGAAATAGAAGGTTAGATTTGTGTTCAGCTTGTTGTCTGGTGGTGGTCTTGTGTAAGTTTACTGTGGTGATGGGAATGAAAGTAAAGTTAAAACAGCACTACCTCAGCTTTCCTCTGTTACGGTTGATACGTCAAGTGCAAGCGTTATTTTTTTGAGCAGCTAAGTGGTTTTGCTCATTGCTGTACTTTCAGGTACACTTTGGGTGTACATGTTTTATTGTTATTATGTCTATGCTCTTGACAGTATGACTGCCGTCTAGGTTGTAGTGATGCCGGTATCCATACTTCCAGTCTACCGCCAAATGTTTTATTGTTCTTTAATAGTTTCTCACTGTTAAGGGTCTGCGATTTACGATGACAAGTGTCATTGCTGTACATTTTATTAGAATGAAGTGTCATACTACGTGTCATCTAGGTAACGCGTCGAGTGTTGCACATTGGGTCTGCATTTTCTGCCTTGAATGAAATAAGGTGTACTTTTCCACGCCGGTTTAAAACTCAACTCCGTTCTGCGGCGCGGAATAAAGTGATGCATGCAGATACTTGGCTGTAGTTTAGAGCCAAGAGACACGCTTGCCTTTCGGTCGAAGCTCAAGTTCACCGAAAGGCTTTACTCTTTTCTGACATATAAATCAGAATGTTACAGTGACTAGCGAGGAGTGATTTGTTTCATTCTCGGCATGGGCTAATGTATTGGAATCAATTTTGTAGTTCTACTTGAAGATACAGTGTAAAACGTCACGTGCAACCCGTTAATCCAAGACTGTTAGAATTTTCACATGGTTTTACACAAGGAAACGTAGGCAAAGGCAACCCCACTGTTGCTAATGTCATGCTCGTAACATGCGTGGATTGTACCAGTAGCCTTAGATGCATTTCTCTGTATGTTAAGTTGTAGCTCTAAGGAGTACCTCGCTTGCAAGGGAATAGCTTTTTGATGGGATGGTAGTTGGGGACCTGCTGTTTTGCATAAAATATATTCTCGTGACCTACATAAATGTTTAGTTTTAACTTCCTGCTGCGGTATTGCCCCAGGTCATTAGCTTGGAAATGCTGTGGAGCAGGATTTCATAAATCACAGACAAGTATTTTCTGCACTGACTTGACCGTCTTTCTCATTGCACTTCGTAGATTGGCTCAGCTAATTCTAGCGCACGTTGTCGACACCTGAAGTTTTCTGTCTTTTCACTGTGGACAGTGCTTTGCAGCTGTTACAGTAGAACGTGGAAACGTCTCCAATGCCTTAGTAATACTTCTCCTATGTATAAAAAATATTTCTTTAAATGGTGCACAGGTGAAATGATTTGGATAACGGATCTTTTGTGGCAGAAGTCAAATATAGGTGTTTCTGCAGGTGTTATATTTCAACAATAGCCGCTAACAGTAATTCAGATCAGATTTGGTTTCAGAACCATAGGTCATGAACAGCGACCTGGTGAGGCCTTAGGTCCCAGAGAGATAGAGATCCACAGAATGGGTCTAAAGTGTCACAGAATGACAGATGCCAAAAATGTGGCAAGTCGCAGAAGTGCTGCTGTTTTAACTCCTTTTGCGTTCCAGTCAACATACAGTATACTTGTTTAGTCTGAAAGGCTGTGAACATACTGAGTTATGCAATACGAAATGTGGGAGCTGTCCAAATCAGATGTTTCACACAAACTTGTTGATTATCTGCTTACTGTGAGCTACTGATTTCCCAGCACATTAAACACCCTATCACATATTCTCTTGGATATCCGGATGAAGCCCCACTCTTGTGTGAAACTAGGTTTACTCTGCCCACTCACTGGTATCCCACAATGCAGCAGTAAGGCATTGTGATTATTGGTCAGAAGTGTTCCAGTTTCATACACAGTCATGGAAAGAGATGATGTGGAATTTGACTATATTTTCTTTAGTTGGTCTTACCTGTCAATCATTCAATGAAACTGGAATTGGTTTTGTGCCCATTTATGCAACAGACGGGCAGTAAGTGTTATGTAGTAACTACTAAAAACAAAGTTGCGGGTCAGATGTGTGAGTGAAGATTGACAGAGCGAGGCGGTTCTGTTGCACTAATGGCAACTGATTGCCAATCTGCATGCTGCAGATTGTCCAAGAGCTGGACTTAAAGTGATTCATCAGGTATGCAAGGTTTCAGGGGTAATGTAATATAAAGCTTTGCATTTTATTTTTGTCTGTCAAGATAGATTGAAGCAAATGAAGGTAAAATTCAGTGAAGAGGAAATGCTTATTTATGAGTGAGGCACCTTGAGGTCAGAGTCTCCAAAATGAAAACCCATGGGGGTGAAAGGAAATAGTGCCTCAGAGAAAATTGCTCATTTGGCTTTTACCTGTATGTTTACTTTCTGATTCTGAAGGCAGGTTATGTAGAGCTATGAGGGAAAAAATGAATGTTGTATTATAAAGAGGTAGATGTGATGTTAGCTTTGAACGTGCAAAGATGTCAACATTTTTACTGGATTACCCATATGTAAAGTGTCCACATATCCCTATGTGTGAAAGTGACAGCCACACACACACGTTCTGGCTTGTTAGCCATCTCTTAGACCCTACCTAGTTACTACCTGAGCTGTCGTTCTTCACCATCCTAGCACAGCCATCCTCTACAAAAGTGGAACAGTGGATCAGTTGATTTGTCACCTGTGTATGAAAGAAAATATTGGACAACTGTACTTTACAAAACTATGTAAAACTGGTTAGAAATACCCCGAGAGACAGAGAAAACTGGTCAAATTTCAACCTCGCACAAAATACAGTTGGCATCAAATAAAAAGTATCTGTTTAAAGTGAACGAAAACTAACAAAAGTAACATTCACGAAACCAGTGTCTAAGAGTTCGTTTGACCAGTGATGCCGTGAAGCCTGGCAGATTCAGCCTGAGTGTACTTCAGTGTTAATGAAGGATTACAAGAGCTCATTCCCAGCCAAGCGGCTTCACTCTTAACTAGTTGACTACAGTATGTGCGCATTTCACAGATGATACAGTTTTGTTGCTGCAGCTGAACTGATTCACTGCGCTTGGTTTCTCACCCCCTGCTGTGGTGTTGGGAGGGTGGTGCCATGGTTGTTAAAAAAATTCGCTGATTGATTGTGGGTCAAAGACAGATGGACTGGTATCCCACAAGCCCCTGCTCCAGAACACCTCTGACTGATGACTTCCTGGGGTGTTAATCTGCCGGTTCAGCGCAGCCCGCGCCTCTCCCCGCTCTCCTCATTTTTCATCATTACAAAACAACTAACTGGGTCAATTTAATCAGCTTGTTGCAAAAGTGCACAAGGCCCCTCCTATGGAATTATGAGATTTCCTGTTGAATCCCCCAGAATTGCATTAAAGGCTTCATCTGGAGTACCAGGGTGGGGCTTACAAAGCTTGCTGGGATTATAGGGACATTTGTGTAAATTAATGTTTGAGTTCACTCCAGAACGTACCGGAACACAGTATTATGACAGCTTTTTTTCACTCAGTCGTATTTCCATAAATCACTGTGAAATTATACAGTGAAACACAGCAACCATGGTGTCTGTGTGAATTTAGGGCTGACATATAAACCACCACTGTCCACTTGATCCCAGCTTGGCAGGCTTTATGGTGCCTGGCCTACATATTTGTCTGTCTGTAAAGATCAACATTTATACATATCAGCATCCATTACTTGGCATGTTGCACACTGAAATGGTAGAGGGACAATCCGTTGCGACCAGCATTCATCCCAGTTCTGATTCAGTGGGCTGGACAGGTCCAATTGAGGTTTTTTAACTTATATGTATTTGACCTGCAAGAAGATGCTATGTGTCCTGTCTCCAGTGTCCAGGGTCATTCCTTTAGACCAGACTGAGGAGGTTCATTCTGCACTACATTAGGATGTGCTGGAATGGGTGGGTTTGTTCAGCCACCAGCTGCGGGAGCAACCGCACAGTATGCAAACCGTTCCGACTGAGGAATGGATCTGATTGGTGTGAACCATTCCTCATGAGCAGAACTAAATCATGGATGTGATGATATTGACACATTCACTCTGACACAGCTGGGATTTGAAAAGGCCTGAAAAAATGCAAAAATTGTTGCAGTCTGTCACAATAGTCTGCTCTGTGTGTCTGAAAGTCTTGCTTCCGGGGACATCTTTTCGAAAAAGGTGGACAGGGCCTCATTAGCAGCCTGTCTCTGGGCTGTAATCAAGTAACACCCAGGCCTCAGTAACAGATACCGTGGCTGCGTGCCAAGGCTCGGCTTATTCAAAGGCTATGAGATGCATTCACAGCGCAGTAAGACACCTCGGCAGACCCCTGGGCCTAAATACAAATGTGAGGTAGACAGACAAAGTTTCAGAGGAGCTCCACCTTCCCGTTAGGGACAACATTGACAACAAAATAAATAGATTAGCCAGGCCCTTCTCAACTGGTCAGTCGGCATCCTTACCCAACATGTCCACAGTCACGTTCATTCCACAAGACAAGCTCCCGCGTCAGAGCTCCGGCAGCCGGTGACGGCGGTGTTATTTGTGGCGACACTGATGAGTGACTCGCCGAGCAACAGACCCGGCCACAAGGACGTGGCAGGGTCGTGACGGGCCGGCACCTGTGTTCCTGCAGGGGCGGGATGCGGGGCAGTGGGCAGATGCTCTTCCCAGCTGTGAGAGCTCGAACCGCAGCCAAGCGGCAGCCCCGCTAATACTGGCCCTTGTCAATCCCCATATACGCCCGGGCTGTGGCAGGCCCCATTCTGCCACAATCAGGGTGTCAGTCACTCCGCTGTCTTCTTACACAGTGACGTCTGTCTGATTACATGGACACCCCCCGCACACACACACCTCCCCCCAGCCCCATTTCCATTCTAGTGCTGCATAGTCATGCTGATGCCCTCTGTGCTGGGATCAAAACTGATCCTGGCTCAGTTATCTCAGAGTAGTCTCCTCCCCTGCTCACTTTGACGGCTTTTATGAAGTAAGCCTTGCCCCGAAAGGCTTGCCTTTCAAACACCTAATGTGATGTCAGTATTGGACGGTTGCTGGCAGAATATGGATCCCTCTGTCTGGAACTCAATGTTGAAAGGGAATGGCTGGTACATATTTATACGTATGAAGCAACAGGGAGCACAGGGACATGTCCTTAACGACAGAGGTCGGATGGAGGAGGGAGGTTGGCCCAGCCTCATTATGTTTTGCTGAGTTTCGCATTCCTCTGGCTTCTTTTACCCCCTGTATATGAATGACACACATCCGCCGCAGAGCTGACTAAAGGGGGGGGGGGGCGGGGCAAATCTTTACTGTTGGCACACCACTGTAAACTCAACGAAAGGCTCTTCCAAGACAGCGTCCAGGATCTGCTTAAGGACAACAGCAGCTGTCCAGGCTGTCACAAACACGCAGTGCCAGAGCGAGGGGACAGGTACAGGACAAAAGTGCCAGGTGAGAAGTGACAGGGTTTTGTGTTATTTATTTATTTATTTATATTGGTAATTTCAAAACAAAGTAGTGTGATTCCTGTGTGGTCCAGGGTCAGCCAAGGCGGACAGTCTGTGTTCTCCTCATAGGGGTTTTTGGGGTGTCTGGTAGCTCCCCACCTCCTCTTACCCACACTGATCCGGAAGGCTGAGAGTCAACAGAGTGCCTGGACCCGCTGGTAACATTTTCCACGTGCACCGTCAGAGCTTGTTTTAGAGTCGGCAGCCAGTCTCGCCTACATGCCGACTGCTAGTAGTCTAGATAGACACTATCCCTCAAGCACTGGCTCTGGATCAGTTCCAGCTACCCTCAGATCATGTGGCAGGGAGTTAGGATCAGGATTAGAATAAGATGATCCTGGATCAGATGTTGGGAGCAGAAAGTACCCAGAGCCCCTGCTTTTTTTTGCCATCAATGAATCTCCACCAAAATAAGCTAGAAACTCAACCAGGTCGCGTAGGCTGTCCCAGACTGCAGACTGATGCAACACTCGGATAAAATGAGTAACCGATGCAGACCCTGCAAACCGATCCAGCCCAAGGGGGGGCGTTTGTGGTAGAGAGGCCAGGCCAGCGCCTCCTGTCTAGCAGGTGGCCGTGCGGTCAGGGTGACCTGGACCGCAGGCAGAGTGTCAGGTGACCGCGGCGGTTTCAGAATTGTCGGCACCAAATTCGGTATCTGGAGCCGGGTGTCGCTAGGGATTGTGAACCGGAAAGCCCCTCTTTTTGCGGGGAGCTTGAGCGCTGCTGTCTGAACGTAACCAACGGAGATTACAGTTGGTTTGAAGCGTCGCTCTGACGCCACATCCTGCAATCCACACCTCACCGCCGCTTGCCCTTTTCCGGGACTGCGCTCTGACCGGAGGCTGTGGACGAAGACTTAAAAAGCAGTCGAGGGGATTTGCGCTTGGTCGGATTTGTGTGTTTTTGCAGACATTCTCTTCTACTTATCTGCATATTGACTTTTCTGTCAAGCTTTCATAAGTACTTCGCGTGGCTGGCTGTGACTGTGTCGGCTGTCGCGTTTGCTTGTTACATACTGTCGAGGGACTAGCGGGAGGGGGGAGGGCGGCAGTGTCGTCACAGTGTTGTTGTAGTTGCTGTTTGGTCGTGTGCTCCCCTCTCCCTCCCCCCTCTTCCTCCACCCCCCCCAGCACCCCCCCCCCCACTACACCCCCCCCCCCCCCGCAGCGTACGTGCGCCGCATTCAGAGCAGGCCGAGCGAGAGGCAGCAGGTGGAGATGACATCATCTGCACTGCAGCACACTGCAGCACTGTCTGAACAAAGACATGTCAGAGCCGCTGAAGCTGACTGCTACCCCGCCTGCCGCCCGTCTCTCCCCAAGCTCTCCCGCGCGCGCGCGCCTGACTGCGTGCACCTAGAAGGGACACGGTGTCGTGACCCGCCAGCACCCCCCCCCCCAACACCCCCCACCCACCGGCTCAACAGCTTTTCACCTCAGTGAGAGTCCGTCCTCAGAGCCGACACGGGGAAGACGGATCATATCGCTTAAGAGTAATGAAATCTGTCACCCGGCGATTCTTTTGTCTGTCAGATGAGTCTTGGGTGAGTCTACGGAACAATGTCGCGGCGGGCTTCGTGAGGACAGCGGTGGCTTCGCTGGCAGCGTGAGAGATGGACGTGCCACCGGGGCTTGATGTCCCCAAAGCTCTTCTCTTCCCATTGGCTTGCAGTGTAGAAGAGGCTGCTGAAGAGCTGTGTGTCTTCCATCACTGAAATTACATAGTGCTCCCCTCCCCATAGCACGATTTCATTCTTACAAGGGCTTGATTTTGTAAAGGGGTGCATATTGATGTTTGTTGCATGATTTTGATCAGTATAAGCAATGAACTGTGTGATCCCTGGCTCTTAAGACTTCAGTGTACATTGTATGTAGAATGCACATGACTGATGGCTGTTAATCATAGGTGTTAAGTCTGTTGTTCATTTGGAGGATATTGTCAGACTCACCCAAGCCCCCATGTCAGTTTCTTGTATATTTATCTATAGAGGCATTCTGTGGCACATCTCAACAAAGAAGCATGTCACACAGACCATATACTGTAAATCTGTAATGCTGTGTAATATTTCTGCTCTCGTACTCGGCGTGCTCTCTGGTGTGCTGGTGTCTCAATGGAAGGCTTTTTGGTTGGCCACATATACATTGCTGAAGTTTAGAAGGACGGGTGACCCCTTCGCAGACGACCTTGTGCTCTTCCACCAAACGCAGCGCCCCAAGCCCGTGTTTGTCGGCAGAGGGAGCGCGCCTGAGAGGGAGAGGGTGTTGCGACAGGGAGGACAGGCGGCGTGCATGATTGATGTGAACGGGGAGCGTAGTAAAAAGCGCTCACGTGGAGGAGAGGAGCGTGATTGCGGACGGCTGAGCATCGCGGCCGTCTCGGTCGCCTCTCCCTCTCTCATTTTTCCCCCCTGCGCTCTTTGTCTCTCTGTCTCTCTCTCACGCCTTTACGTCGGCCGCTTCCCGGGCGCCAGCGAGCTGGCATTCCCACGAGCCTCACGCTCACACACACACATGCAGGCACGCACACACACACACACACACATGCTCCTGTCGCTTGGTTACCACTCGGCAGCAGGTTGCCACAGAAACGGCCTTGCAGCACCTCATGGAGGAGTTCCGACGCAGGCAGGCCACTCTGCCGCAATACCCCCGGTCTCCCCGTCCTGCCCCGCTCAGCTGCTCTGCGTCTGACAAATACGGGAAGGCGCCGCAGATATATCAGTCAGCGCCGCTTTCGTATGTGTAATTATGCGCACAGCAGGACTGCGGGGCCTCCGTGCCGTTTGCTGCACAGTCCTGCCCCGGCTGCCTTCAGCAGATCAATAACGGCAGCCCAGAGAGGGCACCAGCGTGCCTCTCCCTGTCTGCTGTGACCTCAGGCAACCCCTCCAGCCTCTGCAGCTGTATCTTCAGAGCGAGCGCGCGCTGACCAGAGCAGCGAACAAAGACTGCGCGGAGCCGCCCCATGAATACTGCATGCCGCTCATTGAATACAGCCTTTATCATTCTGGCCGACACGCGGGGCCTTTCTTGTAGCAGCGTCTGGTGTGCTAGGTTCCAGAATCCAATGCTGCATGTGGGTAGAAACACACAGGTAACCTGGCACGACCCGGCATCAGACGGTGGTCAGCTGATTGGCCGGTTGGGGTTAGAGGGCCGGGGCGGCGGCACACCCCGCGAATAAGCGGTGGAAAGGGCGGGGCAGGGTATCAGTGTTTCGCTTTTATAGCAGGGATCCTAAGTGCGTGTGCATGTGTGTGTGTGTGTCCCCTCCCTGCGTCACAGATAACCAGTTCAGAATGTCCATCCTGGAGCGGCTGGAGCAGATGGAGCGCAGGATGGCGGAGATGGCCGGCCACCACCAGCAGGGCAGCGGAGGAGGAGGAGGAGCTGGTGGAGCAGGAGGAGGAGGAGGGGGCGGAGCAGGAGGAGGAGGGGGCGGGGCTGCAGGAGGAGGCGGGGGAGGAGGAAATGGAGGCAACACCACCCAGTCACAGGTAACATTGCACAGCTCCCTTTGAGTTGCTATACAGAAGCCATACATGGGGGAGACCTCTGTCAGGGTTTTTTAATGCCACTGACTGTACCATAAGCAGGGGCTGATTTTGAATATAAAAATAAAAATGATTAAACGCACCACATCCTAAGAATGGTGGTCAAGGTTTGTTTTTTATCTACTTATTAATTTTTTTCCAGCAGTCCTTACGACGGTTCTCACTCACTCACTGTGTGAGCGCCTCCCCTAAAGAAGTAACCATTAGCTGCATATCAGAGGACTGGATTTATCTGCACCAACAAGGGTGTTGTGGAGAAGCGAGCTTAACGTTAGTGTCGTACAATTTTCCAATTTGAGGGTGATAGAAGGAGAAAAAGCACAGAGAGAATAAAAAAGAAGACTTCAATATTAAACAATTTCACATTGGCCTCTCTAGATATATTTATTTTTTATGGACTGGAATTCATTTTTTTACTCTGTCGGAGTGGTCATTGTAAAATTGATGTTTATTGACATTTGAATGGATGGAGCAAATCCTAGCAGGACTAATTACAAGGTGGAATGGGACTGTTTAAATATATGCTGAGGATTGATTCTTCGACAACTTTACCCAGTGGAAAAGGTTTAGGTGAACATACCGTGTATTAAATCAACCAGCCCTGAGCCACCAACAGCCATCTCCTTGTTTTGTGCACAAGAAGTTAAACTGCGCATTGTTTTGCTGGGTTTAGTTTTCATGTATGTTCCCTCTTCTCCAGGAAAATTTAAAATAAATTTCAAAAATCAGTAAATGTCATGTTGTTTCTAAAGTGATGTACTGATAATTTTCAGGGTTGTAGTCTGAGCACCTTTAAAGTGATACATGGTGTATAATTTTTATTAGGGCTAATCATTTAGTCATTGCAGATATGTTCGCCATGTCATCATATAACTTGTGAAACATCAAAGTGCTACATGGTTAATGGTATAATCTATAAAAATGTGTTCACTATACCATCATATGACGTGAATCAGCACAAATAACACCATACAATCATATGATGTGAAAAACCATGAAACATAAATAATTCTCACTGCCACGGGGCGATGGAGGGACTAACATCATGTGACCTGCCTGACGGCACGCACTGTCTCTCCCTTCCTCTCCCTCTGCCCCAGTTTGCGGCCGGGCAGGGCCAGGCCGGCAGCTCTTTCGAGAGCCGCGTGGTGGTGGTGTGCGAGAAGATGATGAACCGCGCCTGCTGGGCCAAGTCCAAGCACCTCATCCACTCCAAGACCTTCCGCGGCATGACGCTGCTCCACCTGGCCGCCGCGCAGGGCTACGCCACCCTCATCCAGACCCTCATCAAGTGGCGGTAAGCGGGCGGAGTCCTTTTACCATAAACACAAACATAGAGTACATTACAGTGTATGTACCGAGGATATAACCACACTGTATACAGACACCAGTTACACTGGGCACAGAACACTAGGTATTACAGTGCTATACAGACACACACTGGGAGCGCAGCAGTATTCTTCCTGCGAGCACTAGGTAAGGACATATGAGAGCACTGTATGCGCCAATATCAATCATGCAGCATTACCCTGCACACACAAGTGCTGGGATCATAGGAGCACTCAGCATATACAAATACTAAGAACGTAGCTGTCTGCCTTACAGTCATGCACCATAAATATAGTTATCCTCTATGCACACAAATACCATGAATATTGCAGCGCTCTACACACAAATCCTATGAATGTCGCAGTGCATTAGGAGCACAAACACCATCATTGTAGCAGTGCACAAGACACATAAAGTTCAGGAATATATCAGTGCAATAGGAACACAAACACCATCATTGTAGCAGTGCTCTAGACGGATAAACATCAGGAATATAGCAGTGCATTAGGAACACAGACACCAGAAATATAGCAGCCCCCCCCCAGGCCTTTATGACCTCTGCAGCCCTGATGTTCATTCATGCAGCGCTGCACTCCACTAGTACCCAGGGGCGTTGGCGTGGCATGACGGGAAAGGGTGTGTTGTCTGTTCGCCTGTACGTGTCTCACTCAGTCCTCTCTCCACCTGCACAGCACCAAGCACGCAGACAGCATTGACCTGGAGCTGGAGGTGGACCCTCTCAACGTGGACCACTTCTCCTGCACCCCCCTGGTAAGCTGGGGGGAGCCGCAGGACATGCACACAGTGTTGTCAAAACAAGCCCCATACAGAGAATTGACCCGCACCTGTAATCTCACAGCTCCTTCTTAATGCTCCATATTCGGTGTACCTGAGACCGGGTCAACCAGAAAAACGTCCCACAATGTTTGCTTGAATTTGTTATTTTCGTCTATCTGTGTTTCTCATTGTAAGTATTTCACACAGAAGAGTGGCAGAAGAGAAGTATTTGAGAATGAACCACAGGAAAAGTGCTTAATTATATCTTCCAAGCGCACGACACTGTTTCTTACCAGGCTGATTAATACATGTTTGGTGCAACCAATCATATGCTTTCCCTGGGTTTTATTTTGTGATATACCCACCCCTTTGCCGTTTTCAAAGAAGGCTGCATGAGGTAAACACTGACGGCAGCTCATAAGGAGGCACTTGTGATAAGCTTTTTTTAGAATTTAATTCTGCAGGAATGTTGTGCTGCCATTGTTTAAAGGCAGCGCGGGTCACTTTGACTGTTCGCCTGGCTAAACCTGCCTCTGCGTTGCCCTCTTGTCCCAGATCAGAACCAGAATCAGAATCAGTCTTTATCGGCCAAGTATGGTTTTACACATTCTAGGAATTTGACTCCGGTTCCAGTGTCTCTCTTAGTGCGTTCACACAATGATTTACAAGGTGACAACAACAAATAACACCCAACAGCAGTGGAACAACAAACAAGAGTAGTGCAGGACACATACATGGAATGGTGTAAGGATGGAATGAATGAGGTGTATAAAAAATTATGAGACTGTACAATAGGTTAACAGCTACTGCACAATAAGTCAAAGCGTATAGGAGTGCAGGCTGTGGGTCTGTACAACAATTTGTTTTAGATAGCTATTGCATCTGTACAACCCTAACCCCAATTAGTTTAAATAGCTATTGTTATATATAGTTATGTCACAATGAGCGTGAAATAAAGTGTACCTGAGTGCAGGCTATGGGTATGTATGCCGTGCTCTTCACCCTTGTCCTGTCTGTTCCTCCCCCTGTCTCTCTCCAGATGTGGGCGTGCGCTCTGGGCCACATGGAAGCGGCGCTGGTTCTGTACAAGTGGGACCGGCGGGCGCTGGCCATCCCGGACTCCCTGGGCCGCCTGCCCCTGGCCATCGCCCGCTCCCGCGGCCACACCAAGCTGGCCGAGTGTCTGGAGCAGCTGCAGAGGGAGGACCAGCAGACCCCCACCTCGCTGCCCCCCACCCCTCGCATGTCCTTCTCCCCCGCGCCCGACGCCCCCGCCTCCGACAGCTGGATGGTCACATGGGGCAGCGACGGGGCGGCAGCGCCCAGCGGGCAGAAAGGGGGTTCCACGAGCACCACCCCTTCCACCACAAATGTCAACCCAGGTAAGAGCCAGGTCTGCAAGGACTGTGGGCTGGAGGGTTTGGCTGAACCTTTGGCTGAAATGTCTGCCAGTTATGATCCAGTAGTGTTCCCCTCTGATGTTTGAATTGATCTAACGTATAAAACGTGTAACACAGTCTTTCAGTGATGACAGACACTCCTTTTCTAAGACTCTGCAACTCTATTTTGTGTCTGTGTTTCACGGGTTATGAGTTTCTGCTGAAAGTGGAAATTTTCCCAAAGTCTGTGCCATAGATGAAGTCCAGTAACAGTTATGTAATAAAATAAATGAGCCCCCATCTCACGCGCTGCTTTAGCTGAGCACCACGGCAGTTTAACAATGCACGTCTGTTTTCCCGTGCCTGCGCAGACTTGAGAAGACCCAGGTCAGAGCCCTCCAGCTACTACAGCAGCGAGTGCCAGAGGGACCTCCCCCTCGCCAAGAAACACAAGCCCAACCCCGAGGTCTTCCAGGCGCGACCCGACAAGGCCATGTCCGTCCCCCTCACCCTGGAGCAGCAGCAGCTGCATAAGCTGGCCGGCAGCCCCAAGACCCCGCTGTCAGAGAGCCTCGGCGCGGACAGGGGGCTGGAGGAGGGGTCCGGGGCCGAGGGCGCGTCTCAGGCTAAGCTGGGGGTGCTCCGCGGCTCGGTAGGCGGCGGCGGAGGCGGGGCAGCCGGCTGGAGCACCAGGGAGCTGTACTCGGCGGGAAGCTCGGGTAGGAAGGGGGCCGGAGGGGGCGGGAGCGGCGGCACGGGCAAGGAGAAGCTGGCCAGCCGGCTGCGTCAGCGGGAGACGCTCGGCATGCTCATGGTGTCCGAGCGGGAGATGGCCGACACGGAGCTGCTGGCCTACCGGGAGGACCTGGAGAACCAGGACTGCCTGACGCACATGGACGACCTACAGGTGGGCGCTCTTCCACACCAAAGTCCTGTCACCATTCAGATTTCAGTTCAGATTCAGCCAAAATCAGTTTAAGAGTGGCTATTTTAATGAGTTTGCCAAATGTCTAGTATTAGGAATGATGGGAAGGGAATCGGCCACAAGAACCTGCTGTTGGGTAGGGCTCCACACTCACCATCATACAAACCAATAAGCACTCTCAGTTCCTCCACCCTGGCCTGTAGTATTCAAGCACACCCGCAGTAGCAAGCCCATTAACAACCTTAATGTTTTGTTTGTATAACTCCCTCTCTCAATCAAGCTCCTGCTCAAGAGGGCCTTGAGTGATTAACGCAGCTTTTAATAGGGAATTCAAACTAACTAAAAAAACAATCAGGATTTGAATGTCTGTTAGCTGGAGAGTGGGGAACTGGCATGGCTCCCGCACTCTGTCAGAGGCCCGAGTGTGGATGGCTCTGATGTGTAAACACAGCAAGCGTTAGCCTGTTTTATGTCTCTGGTGCGCACCCCCCCCCCCCCCCCCCCCTCCAACCCCCGTCAGAACCTCCACAACCCCCACTCTCTCCCAGGACCTCCACCACCTCATAATAAACTCGCCCATTGATCCGTTCGAACGGCCGAGGTAGAGCTCCTGCCAGACTCCTGCGCCATTCGTCACTGTCACAGCACATGGAGGGGGATGGGGGGGGAGGAGCAAAACTCTGCGCTGCGTGCCTATTGGCTGAGCTTTGTGTGTTTGCGGTCTGTCTCTCAGGTGAACATGATGACCCTGGCGGAGCACATCATCGAGGCCACGCCTGAGCGCATCAAGCGGGAGAACTTTGTCGCCACGGAGACAGCTCCCCTGGACAGTACAGGGGTCACCAACACCATGAGCTGGCTGGCCAGTTACCTGGGAGATGTGGAGCACTTGCCCAGCCTCATACACTTACGGTGAGCAGCCCGGGCTCTGCAGGACTGAATGATTGACAGTGATGAACTTAAAGATGTGTACACCAAGTGAGGACTCCTGTAGCTGCCTGGCCCTTTAGTCTTTTGCACTGAGGCACATTTGCCAAAGCACACACTTTGAGTTTTTCAAAAAAACAGCAGTCTATCCAGATTGAAATGCCAAATCTGACAGTACCACTCCCTCCCTGCTTGCTGAAGACAATAACTCCAGTCAAACTCTGCCAAAGGGCTGTCACGTAATGAGTTGCGCATCCATCAATTGGTATTTCACAGAATGCATCTGCCAGAAATGTTGTGAAATTACAAACATTCCAAACTGAAAGAATAACCCCATTTTCAATATAACAATAAAGACTAGCTCAGTGAGGCTGAGACTTGTACTGGGTGTTCTCACCTGAGTAGTGCTTTTGAGGAGCTCCTGATCACCCCGTCCTCCCTGGGCAGGTCCCTGTACAGCGAGCCCCTGACGCCCTCCTCCAACCCCAGCCTCAGCCCGGCCGGCTCCCCGCTGCACGAGGGGCCCCTGGACAGCAAGCCGGGCCTGCCCTCCCCGGCCAACTGGAGCGACTTCCTCAACGCCTCCAACAGCAAGGTGGAGCGGGAGCTGGCCCAGCTGACCCTCTCGGACCCGGAGCAGAGAGAGCTGTACGAGGCCGCCCGGCTAGTGCAGACCGCCTTCCGCAAGTACCAGGTACAGCCGGGGGGTCTGAGGTGCAAGCACACGGTGTATGTGAAGCCTGGCACCGGCCATCCTTATCCTGTGTGGGTATTCTGAGTCTAAACTACAGGATTGCATTATTATTGTCTGGGTTACACACTGGTAGTCAGTCTGGTTTGATACAGTTGGTTTTTGTCCATTTGTAAATGGCTGGGGCTTAGTTCCACTGGGTACAGAGTACTTGGATCAAGAGGAAATAAAGCCTTGGCCCTGGCCAAGCCTGTGGTGGATTAGTGTGCACGCTCACAATGCACTGCACTGTGTTGGATCGCAGTGAGGTCTTTAGCAAAAGGAGGTGATCCAATGATATTCCTACACACTCACACACGCACACACACACACATACAACATGCTGTGCACAGATACACAAACACACAGTTTCCAGTCTGGTTCCAGTGGCTCTAGCATGGGGAAGTAGCTTGAGCAGAGCATGGCCTGGCTGTGACGAACGACCGCTCTGCCTTCTCCGCCGCTCTCTCGCTCCCTCTCTGAAACGGCTGCCTTGCTGCTTGTCCCGAGACCGCTCTCTCCCTCTCGCCCTCCCTCCCTCCCCCCGCTCCCCTGCGGCTGGCTTTAATGAGTCTCCACACTTCAAACTGTTCGCTGCCGCTCAGAGGCATCTGTTCCGCCCGGTTCGCCGAGGCCAACCCGAGCGGGAGGGCACGCTGACGTCGCGCTCGCCACCCCCGCCCCCGTCCGCCCGTCCCCCTCCCTTCCGGCCCCGGGACGGGATCCTGTCTCACCTCTCTTCGCTTCCAGGCGGTGAAGCGGCCGGCCGGCCGGCCGGCCTGTTAGACTCGCGAGGCGATCGCATCACCTCCGCCGGCAGCTCCAGCCGAACGGAGTCCTCCGCTCCAACTCACCTCTCCGCCTCTCCTCCCCCCCGCAGGGCCGCCCGCTCCGGGAGCAACAGGAAGTAGCAGCCGCCGTCATCCAGCGCTGCTACAGGAAGTACAAACAGGTAGGCAGGATACAGTAGCACCTTCTGGATTGGCCATCCCCGGGGCTATCCTCATGAGAAATACTGTAGGCGTTCTGAAATCACTAGAGGGGCTTCTACATACCAAGCAGTCCCAGCATAAAGAGAAGAAAAATGATGCAGGATAGTATAGGCAGGGACCTGTGTGACTGTCTGTAATAAGCCAGCTGTAGAAGGATGGGACAGGCAGGTCACTTGATGAGGATGTGAGTTATGACTGCTGTTCTTGCCAAGGAAGGGTTTTATTAGAAGCTTCTGGTGAAGAACAGACAGACTCAGATTATGATCTACAGGAAAGTCTACCTACACAAATGACAAGCCTATACTCCTAGCAAGCCAGACCCTGGGCGACACTCCACCCCCACCTCCCTCCCCCCTAACAGGGTGTGCATCATCCCTCACCACCTGACCTCTTCTCTCTTTCCTTTACAAGCTAACATGGATAGCCTTGAAGGTAACATGGTGTCCTTCTTATGTCCTGTAGTCCGTAGTGGTGTTGCATGCCGGATTCGCTGCCCAAGCAGCTTGGTCCTGACGTGAGTCTGAAATCATGAGGTGACTTGTGCTCTGCCCGCCCCCATCTGACGCCCTGCTCTCCCTGTCCCCTCCCTTTCCCCCCATCCGGCAGTATGCACTTTATAAGAAGATGACGCAGGCCGCCATCCTTATCCAGAGTAAATTCCGCAGCTACCACGAGCAGAAGAAGTTCCAGCAGAGCCGGCGGGCGGCCGTGCTGATCCAGCAATACTACCGCAGCTACAAGGAGTGCGGCAGGCTGAGGCCCCACCGCCGCGCTGCTGCAGCCGCCCTGGTGCAGCACAAACTCAGGTACCCTCACTGCAGGCAGCAACGCCAGCACTCTCTCACTGACTCACGCTCTGACACCACACTGCCGCACAAGCAGGCACAGCGGCAGACCAGTACCCAGCTCAGCTACTGTTTCCTTTGCTGTGCAGTAAATAATCACACACATATCCTGCAATCAGTGGGAGGTGCAGGACTGAAACATAACATAAAGAAACAGAGTCTACTACTCTATAGCTCCCTGTTGGTTTTAACACAGACAGAGTTTTGATCCTAGGGGATCTTTGCTGGGACCTTTTTTTAACTACTTCCTTTGCCACACAGACCGGGGTATCCCTGCTGTAATCTCTGCTGCTGAAGCACTTACACTCATATACTTGTACTACACAAACAGGTACAATAACAGACCAGTTCCCAGCTTGCTCACAGTGTCCTATGCCAGACAAACCCCTCACTGCTGCTCCAGCACTTACACTCTTGTACTGTATAAGCACAGTACAATAAGTACAATAAGTGAACAATGCCCAGCTTGATTACTTTTACCCATACAAACCCTCCTGCAAATAGCAGCTCCAGCACCAACAGTGAACTTACAACACCCAAGCAGGTACAGCAACAGTACAGAAACCTAACAAGCTTGTTCTCACCTGTGCAGCACAAATATAACTACAAAATGAATGTTTGCGTACTATGGCCTCAAGAATCCATGGTAAGGTATCAGCCACATCAGCAACAGCTTGATGAAACAGCCTTTCTTATGTACAATGTATTACATATGCAGCTGAAGATAAAGGCAGAGGCTCAAGCACATATACCTTGACAACACAAAGACATGGATACCATATATTAATGGTTTGGGTTGTAATACCAGCCATGGGTAGCAACAGTTAAGTAAAGGCCACTTTGTAAAGAACTGACTACATTGACCCTGACTGGTCTGACCTTCGCTGATTATCTGTTTCAGAAGCAGTCTGCTCACCAAGAAGCAGGATCAGGCCGCCCGCAAGATCATGAGGTTCTTGCGCCGCTGTCGCCACAGGTGAGCCCAGTGACAGCGCCCCCCTTTGGCTAGAGGCAGAACTGTCTAACTAAACTGAAGCTCACAGTTAACACAGACATGCTCCCAGTCACACAAACACTCACACTTAGATGTAGAAGCTGGGGGAAAGGGAGGAGAATACTTGTGCAAGCATTAGGATCCTTCATGCCAAAACTCTTTTTTGTAGCTCTTCACTAGCCTTATTTTTTTGTCTCTTTTTTTTTACCAAGAAAAGCTCCTTGTTCACCTTGAGACCTATTAGACTGATGAAGGAGGAAGTCAGAATTCCTTTTAGAGATAGTATAACTTTGGCTCATATTCACATCGAATGAGACTATACACTGCTGCTGGGGATATTCAGTTTTAGAGTGAGGCTTACAGGGCTGGTTAAGCTCAGTATCAGGTAGCTGTGTAAGCTCTCTGTCCAGTTCCACACACACAGGTAAACTGTCACACAAGCCTTTGACACTGACCAGCTCTGTAGTTACACAGCCCTGCCATATGGCGCCACATATAACAGGGCCTTCCTGCGGAGCAAGCGCTATACAAATTGGCTGCTTTTGAGCAGCAGCCCGGACAATTAATCAACTGGACAGGTTCACTGTGCTTGGGGGTGGGGTGGGTAGGGGTTTGAATGTGGCAGGGCTTTGTAAATACAATGCTGCAGGGACACCCCACTGTATTTTGCTCCCCTCCCTCCCCTCTCCCGACCCCCTCTCCCTGGCAGTGCCCAGTGTGTGCTAATAGCTGTCTGGTGTTGTTTTGCTGTTAATGCGAAGCCCCTTGATGGACCATAGACTGTTCAAGCGGGTGAGTGCAGCCTCAGCAACTCGGTTTTGAGCTTCTCTCTCTCTCTCTCCCTCCCTCTCTCTCTTCCTCCTTAGAACCCCCTGCTCTCCCTCCATACCTCTCTCTCCTTTATCCCTTCTCCCCCCGTCACTGTTGCTTGATGCCTGCTTGCATGCCGGCTGCCGACTGGAGCGACAGATGGACTGAAAGCCTCTGATTGAGAGAGGGAAGCGCAGGTTCACTAACCGCAGCACACGAATGACAGTGACAGCTCAACACTAACCAAGCACCTCTCACTGTTTCTCTACTGTCCTCCCGTTTCCTCTTCTCTCTCTCTCCAACTGATTTATCTGTCCTTGTCATGGAGATGCACATTAGAAAACCTGAGGATTGCTGGATGATTGCTGCATGACTGCCGACCAATAGGGGGCCTTGCTTCTTTACTTGTAGGCATGCTCAGAATGACATCACTTCCTGGGTGGGGATGTTCTCTAGAACCACCCAGGTGCCCTTCATTTTGTTTCTCGTTTGGCCTTGGGTGGGCAGAGGGGGGAATCGTTCTCTCCTTTTCTGCTGTCGTGGGAGCAGACGTTTATTCCAAAGCTGCGCAGATTTCAGGAGGGCATGCAGGCTTGTGCGCTGAGGCATGGAACCCCTGACTCGGTGGAATGGGACAGTTGGGTCTACCTGCCAAAGCACCCTGTCTGCTTCCCCCACTGAGAATGAGTCACTGCCTCCATTCACTGTGCCACCAACACAGCTCACCACTACCTTGTGACGACATCACATGGCCCCAGATAGGAAGACTCTGATGGTGTTAGAAGTGGGATAGATTTGGTGTTTCAAAAGCAAGGGCCGCCTACCATCTCTTTAGCCTTTTCCTCCTGTTGGTTACATATTATGATGTAATACATGTTGACCCCTTAGAAAATATCTTGAGCTTGTTCCATAGAGGGAAAAGACATGCAGAAATATTCAACCTGACTATCTAATGCTACAGTCCAATGAAATGCACACATGAAATGATGACTGTGAATTAAACCTTTTCATTACCTGTCAAGTGCCCAGTAGGGAAATTGAAACCAGCAGGTCTATGTTATGCCCGTTTAACACATGAACAACATTTTGGTTTGAGGTGGCAGATATAAGTGACAGAACCATATGTCTCTGGCACTCATTGTCAAGGGAAGTGGGCATCACTGTGGCGTAGTGAGAGGATGTCAGCTTACACACAGGGGTAGTAAGCCCCGGGGAAGGCCTGGGTACAGCCCATGGTCATCCCACTGCATTGGTGAGGGGAGGTAAGGCACATCAAATGCACTGAGATTGGAGATGAAGCATGTCTGCATTATATTATTAGAAGAACACTGGAATATTTCTAGATAACTAGTAGGCGGGAGATGATAGATTCAAATTTCATGAAATGGGGTTCATAATACAACATTATTTCAAAATGATATTCCTCAAGAAATAATACCGATAAGAAAATAAAAATATAACACGATTGGATGTTTTCTTCTCTTTTTCTTCAATTTCTTCAAATGATAAAGCCCTAGCCTTGTTAATATTCATGATGTACCATGATGAGTTTGAGTGCCATATCAATTTTATAAAATGGATCCATAACAGTCTGAATTCTAATTAGCTACATCAAGGAAGAAGAGAGACCGGAATGAACCAGTTCTACTGATCACATTAAACCACCAAAGTAATAACTAGCTTGTTACGACACTAATTATAACTTTTCTAACATTATGTAAGCGGTACTGCTATATTCACTAGCTAGATGGTGAATGAGCTAGTGAAGAAACTGGCTTTTGAATCAACTTTGTTTCATAGATTATTATGTTACACCAGGGTTTAGTTGCTGGCTTAAAACAAGAACTACTTCTTGAAAGAGATGGAAAACATTTCTGTCTTTGTTCATTAAACTTAGCTCTTAGTGATGTGGAATGGATCAGTTACAATACTTATGTTTGTCAATGTACAATTATATTAAAACAATATACAGAATTCCATTTACCCATATATATCAGTATATCAGTGAATTTTTTCACAAATGAAATGGAAACCAACCAACAGGAACAATAGATCTGAACTAATTGTTTTGTAATACTCTTTTTGTCATTGCACTGAGGACTAATGTAAAAACAAGTCAATCAAGTAAAAATTCCACTGTCATGATTTTTGAAAAATGTGTAAACTACATTCTAGCCAGCTTTAACCTAAGTCAAAAAAGATAAATAGACTTCACATCTCTTTCAATATAATGCAGTTCACAATAGGTCATACACTGAACCAAATTGTGTTTATGTCGAAAGACAGCAAAGGTATCCCCCTGGATGCCAAGGACTGTCATTGTCAGTCGTAATGTAGACTTAGACATAGCTTGTCCATCACAGCAGGTCTGAAGTAATACCTGCTGTTAACAACATACATAACAATAGCTCTGTAGTGTCCACAGATTCCAGTACATTATAACATTGTACCACATAATTGTTCTCAAGCTTGGTAATAATGTGGCTAGTAGCACCTTGAGGAGTGATTCTACTACAGTCCTTTAATTACACTATGAGGACATAATCCTCATGAGTCAACTCATAGGTGAATCCTTCAGGTATGTGGTCATATTTGTATGGGTGATTCAGCATGTCAACTCAATGCTCACATATCTCTGATGAGCAACATTTTCCAAGTGATGCCAAAGGTTTGTTATATAGACTTGGCACTGGCAGTCCTACCTTTCAGTTCTCCCCTGTGGCCAATGTCCCCTCTCTGTTTTCTAATTGGTCTGAGGCATGAGAGGCGGGGCCTAAACAGAGCTCATGCTTCAGATGTGCTGGTAACATGGAAAGGGGTTGTGTCAGAGTTTTTGGGCACGTCGTTTGACTGCTGATTGGTTCTCGTCCCCATGGTCCTTACAGCATAGCCTCAAGTGTCCTTTTCTTTTTTTGTCTTTCAGAGTGAAAGAATTGAAAAGGGCCAGGGAACATGAGAGCGTTCCGAAGAGCCCCCTCACGATGTGACATCAATCTTCAGACTCTTTTCTTTTTCTTTTTTCTGTTTGTACCAGACATTTTACAAGACGAAAAAAAAAACTATCCGACAAAAGGAATTCAAGGAGTACACTGCGATTATTAGTACGACAATACACCAACTGATTCTACTTCTGCCAATGCAACAGCATTGCTTTTTTTCCTTCCTCTGAGGGGGCAATGTGGGAAGTTCTGCAGAAATTAAACTATATGGGGGAAAAAGGGGAAAAAGTAACATTATCTTCATGACATTTTTTGCACTTTTCCATGGATTTTTTTGGGAGTAAGAATAACAGGAATTGGGGGGGGAAAGAGAACATGACTGGAGTCTGAGTCATCCTTTGGATCAAGAAAGAAGGATAGAGAAAAGAAGAAGGGTTGCAAATATGGAATCATAAAATATTGACCTGGTTCTGATTATATTTGATTTTGATTGTTTTTTAGTGACTACATATTCCATTTGAGAAAAAAAGTATGAACCAAAAATTGTTGCCATTGCTCATTGACCCATTTGCACGCACACTCCCGTATTCAACCAGACAAAATCATAATCATAAATCTTAATTTCCTGTCAAGCTGCCCTCTACCCTGCCATTCAATCAAAAGGGGTGGGGCTATGCATGAATGTAGAAAGGGTGTAACGGAAATAGATGGGGTTTCCAAAAAAAAAAAAAAAATCTTATTTTGTTATTTTGGGCGAGGGACGGATGAGGATGGGGTCAAATCCTTGGAAGTGGATTGCCCTTTTTTAAAGCACCATTATATTATTGTTTTTAAATTTTCTGATTAGTCTTTTGCTTAATGTCGCTTTTATCGCTAGCCTGCCTTTGTGAGTCCTGTGTTGTTGAATTTAATCAGGAAAAAAAAATGCATGTTTTTGGGCAAAAGTTGTCTCTTGCGTGCTTAAAAATTAGGTTTATGTTCTCTGATTATTTTTTCATGTTAGTATATAGTGGCGTTACACATGTGCCCACCACACCACTCCACCCCTCTCCCCAAACTCATATTTTGTGTTTAATTTATCAATGTATGAAGCATTACTTTATTCCATTGTTACGACAATGAATTTGCCTTATTTCACATTTATTTCGTTTGTCTGTCTTTGTGGATTTTTCCCCGTTTGTATCTTGCCTCTCTTGTGTTGTAATGAGTGTGGTTCTGACAGTTAATCGTTGTTCTGTTTTAAATTTACTTCAGAAGCTATAAAAGGCTTTTGAAGGGAAAATCACATACATTGCCTTGACTTCTTAGAGACTTTGTGAAGGGTCCCTAAGCTAGCCCCTAAGCAGGGGGTAGACAAATCCATATTTTTGACTATTGAGCGGTTTCTGTATATAAAGATGGTTGAAGGTATGTGGAGAAGACCATTTATCTGAAGGGGATTGTATTTAAAAATATATATTATTTTATTCATAGAAAAGGGGATGATAACATGATACGAGACAAAAACAGAATATTTGTATAGTTTTGTTTGAATGCCCAAGAAGTATGGTTGTATTGTTTGTATATAATGTAAATACCGGGTACAAAAAAGAGCTATGTGCATGAAAATTTAAGACATGAACAAAGATACAAAAAAATATAAAAAGCATTAGTGGCTATGGTCTGTAAAATGATTCAAACTATTTCACTTATAAGATTATTTTATTTTAAATGTTCTTTAAAAGAACATTTTGCTAAAGCATGACCTTATTGCAAAAAACAGTTAAAGAAATCTTTAGAGTTAGGAAAAAAGTCAAAATTATCTTAACAAAGACAAAAAAAGGTTACGTTTACATTTTTGTTCTGTTTTGTTTTGTTTTGGGCTACCAAGAATTTAATCTCTTTTTTGCCAATGGTGCCAAGTAATGTGAATGCTATATTGCTTAACAAGAAAATTAAGTTATAATCTTTGCAGAACAGATAATCATAAGATGAAATATACTAGCATTAAATACAGTAAAATCACACCACTACCAACCAAGAAACCCAGAAAGATCTCCACACAGTGCAGAGGGAGAAATATTTCAGAGAAAAAAAAAAAACTTTTGAGTCTCTTGCGTCTTTCATCTTGTCACCGGTGTCCAAAAAACAGACAGGCTAAATTTCCGCGGTGACACCTCGACAAGCCCGTTGAAAACCGAGAGACACGAATGCAAAGAGGAACCTTACGTGAGATGTAAGCGGAGAGCTTTCTTTTTATCTGTAGGGGGAAAAAGGAGCGCAGAAGTGAAGGGGAGACCGCGGTGTCCTGGTGGCTGTGATTGCGGGCATTGTAAATGGCAGCCTCGTTCACTGAAACTCCGGCCCGTAAAAAGGTGCCGCAAATGTGCGGGTTCAGATGGGTGAGCCGGGGTGAGCGCCCATCTCGCACGTTGATTGCGAGGGGAGACGTTTCCCTTCAGGGGACGTGGGTGGGGCGGCTTGGCTCTTGGCTCAGAAAAGAACACCGATTTTACTGACAGAAGGTTCGTGAATAGGGACTGATTACGGAACCTTACTGTGGCCTGGAGTTCTCAGCTGACCGAGGGTGTTATCTGTCCAAGGTTTGAGTAAACAATATTCCATATCAAAAGGCGAAAGCAACACTTAATCGATTGTTAGACCTGGGTGTAAGACCTTTAAGATCTTGATTTTCTGGGTCTAGAGGTCAGGGGAAATTAACATGAATTTCCTAACGGTGGTAAAGGGACATCACAAAGTTCAAAGGTGCCAAAAACTGTGGCGTCTCAATGGACCAGGGCAGGGATAAGCTAAAGTAGGGATAGCAGGTGAGAAAGGAATTAACAAAACAAAAGTAATACAAATAGCTTTTCTAACTATTTGAGTTCAAAGAGCTTTGGTCTGCTATGATTGGAGGTTTCAGAAGTGGTACGAACCTATTTTGGATTATTAAAGACACATCGAGAAGGTGTCACTAAGTGTTGCAGGAACTTTTTGAAGGGAGTACTAAACTTCCATAGAGAGTCATGGAGCAATAGGTTTGTGTTGAGTGAGCGGTGACAGCACATATGTTTGACCGAACTTTATGTCCTGGGAAAGCATGTCAGAAAAGGCCCTTCCTTTGGTCAGTTCAGTTTGATATCTGTTTTGTAGCCTCTGTGCACTGCTGTCTGTCTGTTTTCCCAGAAGGTTATGTGCAAAATTTCTGGATTTGATTCTTTTGTGTCTGTTGGTTTTGTTTGTACTGCAGAGACTTGCTATGTAAACCTTTTATTCAGTGTTTATGTAGAAAGTGCCTAACCATAAAGCCAAGCCAATGTCAGGAGCATGTCATTTGTTCAGTGGGGAAAAAAAAGAAGCAACACCTGGTCAATTGCGATTTTTTTTTCTTTTAAAAAGTGTGGCTGTGTAGGAAGACCAAGAAATGTCAGAATTGTTTGAAAATTGCCAACATACCAGAACACAAGACGCCTGAATAGTTCCAAACCCCCTTTTAAACAACCCCTTAAAGGTTTTAATCAGTCTATTGGCTGTCAGTTGTCCAGCCAGTTATTAATGTAAGTCCTACATGACACGGAATTCTGCAGAATTCTAGACTGCCACGTGTTTGCCAATATACAAGAGGCCTCATTTTCCTGTTGGAACTGCCTGCTGAAACCATGTGGATTACAAGATTGTGTACTTATTCCAGTGATTATTGTCTTGCATTCAACAAACTGGTTGAGGATGTCAGCCATTGCACTGTTGTGGGGATGGAGACGGTCTTATTCGCTTGCATGGGTAACATAGATAACTGGGTGTCTGAACAGTGCCCAAAGCATGCCTATTTTTCTAGTACTGGTAGTCAGATAGACTCTTAAAAGACGTATTGTTCTGTGCAGCAGAGAACACCAGTTTAATGTGTTGCAGAACTCAAGGGAGACAGAGGGCTTCTCAATGCAAGGCAAACAAAGAACTTAATCTTAAACTTAAAAAAATGAATGATATAGCTATTGTCAGTATTCTTTGACCAAGTTTCTGGGGGCAGCATGAATTTTGAGTCATAACTGGGTTTCTTTTGTGTTTCGTTTGTTTGTTCATTTTCCATTCATTTTGGTCCATGTGGTGTTCTTCCGACTTTCAACATGCAAACGGAGCCAGTACCTTCAGGAATGCGACAGCAGGCATCGCGCCAATCACACACTCACACTTGCACACCTAGAGCGCTCTGTCCCGCCACACGTGGATTTCACAGATAGCAAATTCACGTATGGTTCCAAGAGCTTAGGGAATGGTTTGCCTCCCGTTTGTATTTTTACTCAGGGTGCCAAAAATGGGGAGGGGGCAGTGGAGTGGGACACACAGAGGTATGACTCTCAGAAGCAGGATTCCTAGAGAAATCCAGGTTAGAGATTAATGCCTGACGTCCTCTGACATATAGTATTCCCTGGCTAGACAGTGAGCGAGGGCGTTCCTCTCTGAATCACAGAACAGTTGACTTGATACCTCTCCTTTAAGAAAATAAAGTAAACTGAGCTGTTTTGCCACCTGATGTCCAAATGCGCTTATTCCCACTGTAATGTATTCAATTTTCTCATAGGGGAAGGCTGTTGACTGCTGTTGAAAGCTACATTACAATTCTAGAGACATGTTGTTCACATGACATAAAAAGACAAAAGTCTTTTGGTGCTTGGACAGACAGAGCCATTTGTTTCTATTCAGCTAAATTAATCTGTAGGCACGTGAAGCTGGCGGAGTCTTGGTGTGGTATGCAAGCAGGTAACATGCACATCTTGGCCTTTCACATTACTCTTTCCTCGTGTAGAACAATACGTTGCTTTTACCTTAGCATACATTGCACACTCTCAACTGATTCGTCATGAAGCCTGATGTAACCCATCTGGGCCCATGACTGGTGAGTGCACTTTGTACGCAAAGTGAAAAGTAACACTCCCTAACTGAAAGACCACCTTCCCTCTTATCGTATTGCACCCTAACACAAAAAGGTAGACAGGTCGGGATAACAAGGCATAAAAATACTGTAGAAGGCTTTCCACTTATTGACACAGAGCAATAAACATTTTTCCTGTTTTAAGTGGAGATCTTTAGATCTAATGCAGACAAAAAAATTGAAACACATAGTTGACTTCCTCTTATGCAATTGCCAGAATGCAAGACAGGCGTTCAGTAGTTTATGGACAGTGATAACATGACACCCCTGACCTAACTGCACGTTTTCATCATATCCAAATGAAGAAAAAAAATTACAGGCCCTGCTTTTTTCTTTTTTTTAACGAGGTAGTGGGCCCCCAACACTTTGCATGTAGTGTAGTGTTAGACTTTCCTTTTCCTCTCCTCTCTCTTCCTCTCTATTTCTGTCTCTCCCTGGTTTGTTTCCTTCCTCTCTCACTCCTACGAGTTTTCCTCATTTTCTGTTTTCCTTATCGGTCTCTCCTCCTCTCTGTCTCGCCCTCTCTTTTGTAAGTTTTATTTTTTGTAATAGTGCATGTAAAAGCGTCTGAATCGTTGGAGATGTTTAAAAAAAAAAAAAAGAAAATTCAGCTGCTGAAGCCATGCAAAACGTTTTGAATTGCCCTTAAAATATGGAAAATGTTTTATGAATGCTTTATATTCTTTCTGCTGTAAAATAATAATAAAAACAGAAAAAAATGACATTTGCACTGTGGAGCTCTTCTTTTTTTTTCATTTAACTGTCGTCCCGTCGCCCCCCCCCCCCCCCCCCCAGCACATGCTTTGGGACCTTTTTACCAGTTGATCAGTATGTTTATTATAGGTCCATACCAGCTTGAGGGCACAGAAGCAGGAAGCAGTGCACCACACTACCACCTAAAGCAATAGTTTACTGGGAACACAACCCTGGAGCTTCTCCATACAGGGCAGACTTAACCATCACGAAACCATATGCCAGTATAGGCAAAAACTCTTATAGGGTGAAAAAGAACAATGGGAAGTACAATAATATGGCAACGTTACCTAAATCCTATAAAAGGAGAGGGAACTTCTAAATTTCCACTGATACATCATGGCTATTCCCATCATCAGTGGAGTGGTGCACCACAGCCATTTTGCCATATTTGCATCAGTTAAGGGGCAAGAACTAATTTGACATGATAACTGTTGGTGGCCAGAATGGGACAGCCATGTTTCTACTGTTGTCAGGACACCAGCCTCACTACTCTTTTCTAACTTAGTCATATGACTCCTCAGGACTGCTCAAGACATTGATTCAGCATTGTATCCTAAAGCATCCCCCTACAGCACAGTGTCCTGATCACTGCACTGTTTTTTCTTTTTTTCTCTCTTCACTTGGACTAAAGTTTGTCCTACTTACATACTAACATTACTGCAAGGTTGATCCTTTTGAAGATGTCCCATACCATGCACTCAACAGAGCGACTGATCTTTCAAGACTGTGTGGCTGCACTCTAAAAATCATTTCTGGAATACTTGTGTTTGACTGCACGTGCAAACTTATTCCACATTACACGTAGGGAAATATGTAGGCCTCCCCACATTCATTTGTTTTCTCGTATTAAAACAAAGCTATGTGCATAATGGGTAATTTTGTTGGACACAATTTGACACAAATTCTGTATCACAATATGTTGAGTGTATAGATATAGTGAACGTGATGCTGATGGGCAGCAGCTGTAAAATTAATTGGTTTATATGAATTTTTCGCAGGACGTATCTCTGCTTATGTGGGCCAAACTACACAGGGCAACAATCCTTTTCAAGCCTAAATTTTAAGGAGCAAATTGAGTCACATGTTTGTCACGAGTAGACTTGCCCACTTCGTCACCACCTAGCTAGTGAAAATCTAATGAGCATTTTCGTGACAACAGAGAAAATGCTGCTGTTTCAGTGTGGTGGAAAATAATGTTTTCGCCGTCTCTTACGAGTGAACTTTGATAACGGTATTGATTAATTATCAGAAATTCGCCCCACGTTACCACAATTTGAATATATATACCTAAAGTTTCTGCTGACGGCGGCGGTAAAGTGAAAACAACACAGGTTTTGACCATTTGTTCAACCTTAGAGACGCGCAGCATCTGTGCTTCCCAATCGGAGCGCTGTTCCTTTAAATCGTTTCACTGCACGAAAGTTAGTTAGTACTACCTGTTACGGCTTCGACTCCAGCCAGCGATTGTCGGACCTAGCAAGATAGCTTAAACATGTAAGTATTTTCTCTTGATCATTTAAAAAAAACTCCGCTGTCGGTTTTACAGACGTCACCGCGCCGGGTAATTGTGGCTTAGACTTTATTCGACTTATTAAAATGGTACGCACTTGTTGAATGGCTAGCCAGCTGACAAAATGGTGAATGTCGGCGCTGGTCGTCAGTTCGTTTTCGAGCTAATATGGTTAGGCAAAACCGCGGCTGCACAGATGTTAGGCCCTGTTTTATCACACAGACTCGGTACACTCCTGACCTGGATTGGTTTGTTTTTGCTTTATTGTGCTGAAGGACTAAACACCCTGCCAGTTTTGTATGGATTCTGCGAAACGTCCTGTTAGGAAGTACAGAAACGTCTTAAAAGTTGTATGAACTAACGTTGGCTTACTAGCTAACTTAGTTATAGACAAGCCGCTGAGACTGGCTGCCCTAGGTTAAACAAAGTACTCGAGAGCCACTATCGCGGCTAGTTAGCCTGGTAATGTTAATGAAATGCGAATGTATTGCCAGATTGTCGTATGCACGTCGAAAGCATCATTAATAGACAACATTTGTCAAACATTGTCATGAGAGTAAAGATCCTAGACCAGCGGAAAACAGTCAAAGTCAAACAGTTTTTCCGGTGCGGAACTGAGATCACGCAGTGAGCTTGCTCTGAAGTCCGGTCATAGGATTTACAGAACTAGAATACTGTAGCTAGTTTGGAGATATGTTTTTAAAATCCTTTCTTAAAAGTACAAGAAGTTACACTGTCGATTAGATGCGTTGCTTTGCTAATTTAGTGGGTGTAGTCCTCCGACATCAATGAGTGTTTTAGTGACCGAATTTGTAAGTTACGGCTAGCCCATGCAGCAGTGGATAACGTTCCGCACTGGGTCTCATGAGTTGGGTGTAGTCAAGTTTTGCAAATTTGAGGTTAATGTTCGTTTCGCAAAATGCTCTCCCGATTACAGCCAGTTTCTACTTGGTTTAATTCTGCTCGCCAGTGCTCAGATTCTGAATTTGATGGCGTCATTGTGTTTTTCTCCTCTCAGAAATCCCCATGACATTTATTTACAGTTTGATAAAGACGTATAAATGACATTACAGTAACGAGTCACCATTATATACGTAGGTAGATCAGTTCATTGCGTTACATTGGGGAGTGATCCTTTCTCCCACTGCAAGCACATAACAGGGCGGTGTTAATTCAGTGGCAGTGAGCACTTCTCCACCACATTCAACTTTACACACTCACAGTCATGTGTACTCGGTCATGCTTGGATAAAGTGTATTTAACCACGCTTTGAAGTTCTAAATTTTTGTTGGAAAATCAACTGGACCGTAGTTTTCCACAGTCGGAGTCAGACACCAATGGCTTCGTCAGACCTGGCTGCGGGGTGAGGCGCAGGTTATGCGTTACAGACTGCCTAGGAGCACACCGTATGCCAGTAACGGTGGTCCACTTCTGTTCTAACGGATCATATGCATTCCGACGACTGAGCCCAGCACTGTGTGTATGTATGTTTGTCTCCGTGAAAGGCCATGAAATGCAAGCCTGACATCTACAGCCCTGCGCATGTGATGTCGCTGGTACCCAGTCACGTGTCAGAGGTCGAGTGTACTACTGTTGTTTTTGTGTGTTTGTTTTTCTCGTCCAAGCCTGGTCTCTTAAATAATCGTGCTTCGACGAAGGGTCCCAGAAGTGTTTAGCTAAGCGGCGCCCTGGTGTGAAAATATACCAGAATGTGTTTTTGTTCCATGAGCACAGCCTGATATGAAGACTACGTTACTGATAGCATCCAGTGAGGTCACACACACACACACATGTTGAAACCTTTGACAGTCACCAGTATCCAAGGTTCCTACTGCTTGTGAGCATAATAGTTCCTAAATACAGCCAGAAAGAGAACGACATGTTCGAATAACCTCATGAGTTTTGAGAAATGTTTTTCGCATGAAGTGGTTGAAGTCACTTCATGCAACACGCATGTTAACGTCTGCATTTAGTTATGTTGGATTGATGTGTTCGCCCCTGGGGCACTCTCTCAACTATGCGTAAAAGCCCTACTACAGATTGCTGTCCGGCTCCCTTGAAATCCCAGTGTACAGGCATACCTAATTAAATAACTGAAAATAATTACTGTTGATGAACTTGTATGTTGTACGTAAATGAAGATTGCAAGCTTTGCATGCTTAAAATCCCCCCAGGGAATGTTCCCAAAGCTGAGGGAGTTTGCCAGTGCAAAATTGCTTATTACTGGAATACAGTAGTGTGTGAGCACTGTTCTCTTCATAAGGAACCAAATGTTTGTCAATTAAAAATGTGCTATTTTTGCTGAGCTAAACGTTGATAGAATCTTACAGCACAGTGCAGTAAAAAAAAAAACTAATGACCTTTCATTTGAACATTACCTACACAAAGGTAAAGAAAAGAAATAAAATATCTCTTCTGGAATGTTTCCTGTAGTGATAGCTGTTTAGTTCAGCAAGGGGATGAGCAATTACTTAGCTAGTGACAGAATATTCAAATGTCAAGGCTGATTATTTGTCATGCACATCCCTACAACACATTAGATGCTGAATGTGCATTTGATTTATGGACGAGTCCTTTTTTCTCTTTCCGGTCAAAGGCCTCTGTGTGAGTTGAATGCATCACAGGAAAGCTAACCAACTGCTTGGAGAGAAAGACCTGAGTGTTGATGCAGAGGGTCATCTGTTCAGCAAGGATGATTTTTGTGCTAATTCATCTTAAACAGCACCTTGGATTCTCCTATGAGTGAATAATGGCAAGGAAAAGTGTTTTGTAACGTATCCAAACGTTTATAAATTAACCTTGTAGGGGCCAGTCACCTGGAGTGTGATTGATAAATTCCAGCTAACCACATTCCCTAGGATAATTTTTCACACGGATGACACTGATTTGAAGGTACAGTTCGTTTTAAGACTGTTTTAAGGTAAGCCACCAACGATATGAAAGTAGCACTAGATTCCCTTCAAAACTCACAAGTGGAACATGAACTGTCTGTCTTTGCTTCCATATTATTCTGCTCAGTTTATACGTTTAGCTGACTCCCGTATTCAGGGCAACTTACAGCTTTGCAATTAATTTTGTAACCCATTTATACAACTGGATTATTACTGGAGCGACCGAGGCGAAGCGGTGAGCTCAAGGGGACGACAGCAACGCTCCTCCCGGGACCTGCACCCACGAGTCCCCCGCTCTAACCGCCATTCCGCCGCGCTGTGCATTGCATAACGGCACTACTAACCCCAAAACGTATGTAAATGTCATAGGCTGTGTAAATTACAGCAGCTGTGCGCGTGCTGAAATTAAAGACCCAGAACGAAACACAGGGCCTTTGTAAATGTGCGCCCCCTGTTCAACGCAGCTCTCCCGTATGTCTGTTCCATACATTTTTGACATTTTCAGTACCTCTTTTTTGACTGCACCGCTTTTTAATTGTGACAGCATATTTCATGTAACCCACATTAAGATGCAGTTGAATGAAAACTCTGACCTTTCTCTCCCCAGTCAATAACGCAGTGTTGGAAGCAGCACTTCCCTAGCAGTTGGACACGGAAAAGTGACTGCAGATATTCTTAAAACACAAGTAGTTTTGGGTTCGGTGGTATTCCGGATGAAGCTACTGTAGCTTTGTATGACCAGAGTGGTCTCTGATAAGGCTCAGATAAGGATTTTAGTCAACAGGTCAGACAGAAATAAAAAAGCTATGGTCCCTCTGGACTCCAGGACTGGAGTACCGCACGTCCCCTGCTTCGTATGAGGTAACTGTTGGTCTTGCGGATACACTGAGAGAAAACATGGCAGTTGTCCGCGCCGACCTCACCGTGAGACTTGTCTCCAGGCTCCTGAGACCAGGGTGTGGAATTTTTGTCTGACTGCTTGTTGGTGAAATGCAAACACACTGAACTCCTGTCTGCATACTTTCTACAAGATCTTCAGACTGGGTCCCCTCATTTGAATCATTTACACTGTGAGTGTGGCTCTTTTCTATTAACCCAATGGAGCTGTAATGGAGCCATGCAGTTTTAGGTGGAACTGAAAAGACGTAGTCATGCAGGGGATGCCAGGTTCTGGTGGATCTGAAAAGACATAGTCCTGCAGGGGATGCCAGGTTCCGGTGGATCTGAAAAGACATAGTCCTGCAGGGGATGCCAGGTTCTGGTGGATCTGAAAAGACGTAGTCCTGCAGGGGATGCCAGGTTCTGGTGGATCTGAAAATACGTAGTCATGCAGGGGATGCCAGGTTCTGGTGGATCTGAAAAGACGTAGTCCTGCAGGGGATGCCAGGTTCCGGTGGATCTGAAAATACGTAGTCATGCAAGGAATTGCCAGCATTAGGTGGATCTGAAAATACGTAGTCATGCAGGGCTTTGAGAACTTAATGCGGAACTGAAAAGGCATAGTCCAGTTGCTTGTTGAAGGTTTAGCTAGGCACCTGTGGCGGACCTGTGAAAAAGTGAAACCCAGGGAAGATTTTGGTTGGACAAACATTTGTTAATTGGGCTTGTGAAGGCCATTGACTTGGTGCAAGCTCGGTACATCCAGCACTTTTCCTGTACGTTTCTCAGAGAACCGCCAGTGGTGCCTTAAAGTCAGAGTAGTTAAAGCTTAGTTCGTTTTCAAATGCTCCCCAAAAAAGTCAAGTTCTGATATGTTATATATGTGAAATACTAACTTTGAACTGCTAGTAATTAATCGTGTCATTAATTACTAGCAGTTGCTTTGTCATTTTGTCATTTTGCTTTGTAAACTGGTGTCTAGTACCAGCAGCATCAGTCGCTTCCTCTGATCCTCTGTACTTTTTATTCCAGTCACATCTGCCCTCTGCTGGGCCTGTTTAGTATTACAGGTTAGCTTTTCCTGTTCAAAGACTCTATACCGTATATGTGAATGATGTACAGTTACTTGTCAGAATATGACATATTATTGTTTGCATGTGGCAGCAAGTAATTTGCAGTTCAGTGACTGATTCAGTGGTGATTGACAGGAAGGGCCGTCAGGAAGCTAATTGCACTCTCGCAGACTGGAATTGCAGTATAAATGTAATCACCCCCACTGTAATACAGACATAGTACTTTTGAAGTGAAGCCACAATTAACAATGGGCCTACAGTTATAGCTGACAGATGGATCTTTTTTGGAAGCGTAGAGCTGCTGTTGTTTTTTTTAGACTACATTAAGACTAAAATGTAATTTTTTGGTGGAAAATACAGATTGGATTTTTTTCATTGGCAGTTATAGACGATCATCATGTTTTGTTTTCCCTCCAGCGTCTATCTTAATGGTAGTGGTGTTCTGATGGTTGAATGGCCATTTGACAACCAGCTATCAATATATGTCATTATTTTCTCAGTTTTCTAAAGCTACTCATTTCTTAATTGCTGGGTGATGTTTGAGTTTCATTTGCAAAGCTGCAACACATCCTAATTGTCATGTGCTATTTTTAATAAGAATCAGCTCAGTATGATTAGACATTAATTTTAATAAATTGAACATCATCTGCTCGCGGATTTTACTGGGTGTGCATCTGCATCATAATATCTGTAGGCTGATAATATGCACATTTTCATCACTATATGTGTTAAAACAAGGAAGTTAGTTTTATTTCATGCACATAAAATTCCAGTTGTTGGTACCTGAAAATAAGAGGATGTGTGCCTTTAATATCTCTGTATGTTGCATTGTTGTTTGTTCTCTTTGTACCACTAGATGGCAATATTGCACTGTAAGGACGAACAGCAGGCTTGCAATATGCCTATTAAGTGATTTATTGCTTACACATTTACTGTGCAAGTGTTTAAATTCAGTAATTAAATTAATGTAAAACAGAGCTCCTTGGCTTGTATTCTTGTCATCAGTATATGCTAATGATTCTCAAATGTCTCTCGCTAAAAATGCTTTTTTCTAACCAGTCTTAAATTATGAGAATTGTTCATGGACCATATAATCACACAGTGTAATTGAACTAATTTTTGAAAATGTTATACTGTACCACATCAAGGCACATTCCCTATTAAAAAAAACAATAATATACATAGAAGCACTTTGATAGAGTCACTAACAGTTAAATAACCAAGCTTTTTTTATCATTTCCATAATCAAGCATCCTTGCCCTTCATTTAATTGGCTGGCCCATGGGTTACAGTCAGGCATGTTATCATGGCTCATTTTCACAGTGTTTCACTCCATTTATGGATGAGAAGACATCAGTTTGGTTTTATGTTTCCCCTTTTTTTTTTGAAAAACTAAACAGGAAGAGATGGAAGGTTGCCGGCACTGTCCCCTTTGAGGACTGCCGGCAGTATGTCATGGCACGATTAGTCATTTCCTGCCGTGGTTAAGCACTTCCACCTCCCAGAAGACAATTTTACCTCTGTGTCTGTAATGTAGTGGGTCTGTGTAACTGAATCAGCAAACAGACCTCTGTAGTGTTAAGAGTCTGACACTGCTTGTGCTGGAGCTCCCATGAGAGTAGAGAGAGCAGGTAGAATGCTCTCGGTCACCTTTTTAGGGATTTGGTTGGAACCAGGTGAAGACGTAGAGTCAGTGCGGTATCTCAGCTGCATCCAGCAGTGAGCATGTGGAGGGTCCCTTTGATGTTGTCATGGTCTGGCTGACCGGGTGTCTGAGGCTATGCGTGTGCTCTGATTGGCAGGTCAGCCCCAGCCCCAGAAGGTTCCGGCGCAGCCGGCAGCAACCGCAGGCTGCAGCAGACGCAGGCCCAGGTGAACGAGGTAAGGCGCCGCCGAGACCCCACCCACAGGCAGTGTGTCAGAGGAGGACAGGAGCCCACTCCCTCACACAGTCACACACGGGGGGGGGGGGGGTCACATCCATCACCGCTCAGAACCTGGGATCCTGCTGATGGCTCATAAGTCATGTGTCTTACAGCAGAGCACATTATGTAATGCAGTCCTCAGCTCTGAGACTCTGTTCTCATCTCCCAGCAGCTCCTCTTCCCTACAACTCTTAGTCATCTGGGTCTCATTCTCTCCCGGTGGAAATGTGTACAAAAATATCACGTAGTGTTGTTTTTTCTCAGTTGTCAGTGGTCTGTAATTTTTTCAGGGGAAGAAGCAGGCACGTGGTGGAGTCAACATGAACGGAACGGATTCTCTCTGATTGGTTTAATCGTGTCCGTGTGTCAGCACGGTCACGGAATGTGTGCTTGATCAAAGTCTTTGCACGGAGAAGTGTGAGCCGCCAGAGCGGTCTCGCCAAGAGGCATGCTCAAACTTAAAACGGGGGTAAACGATTAAAAAAAAGGAACCGGCCCCTCCCTCCAGAGGACAGGCGTGTTTTATGGCAGCTGGCGTCTGGTACTCGCCAAAACCTGCCCGCTTCCAAGAAGAATGCCAGTAACTGGCACATGATTAAGTGTGTAATCTGGCACAGGCGGTAGGGGTATGGGCGGAGCTCAGGTGGATGGCGTCAGACTCGGTTCTCGGTCCGACAGCCAGGCAGCCGGGTGTGGGCTCCAGAAAAAGCCCCACACCCACGCGGGGTGTCTTTGCCCCGGCCGCCGCCCCCCAGTGAGTTCAGGCTGGGAGACAGGCTGCGGCAGCCCGGTCCCCCGCAAACCGCCAGCCATCGGCCGGCCCGCTCTGCCAGGCGGAGGAGGAGGAAGCTTATAGGCTCCCTGCCTCTTATGTAACTGTCTCCATGGTTATGCAACCAGACGCATGGGCCCCAGCACGTTGCCCCCACCTCCTTTGGGAAGGGCAGCGACTGGAGCGGCGCTCTTAAAGGGCCAGCGACCCACCTGCCCTGCACAAGGGTTTGTGGATCATTGGGACATGTGGGTTACGGTTGCACTCGTTTTCACGGCCTTTTTCCCCGCGAGGGAGGGGGGGTAGAGGCTGCGTTTTACCCAACGGTTTTGTTTTGCAATGTCCTATCCCACGTGGGCTTGTGTCTTTTTTTTTTATTTTTGTAAGACGGCAGTCTTTCTTCTGGCATTAACTGTGCCTCCGAGTCAGTATAAGGAGGAAGAGAATTTCCATGTTAGATAAGAGTCTTGTTTTGTCTGTGAGAGACAGAGAGAGACACCTGTTATTGCCACCCCCTCACCCCCCCTGCAGCTGCCCCCTACCTCAGTGCTGGATTAGAAACAAAGGCTTGTCACTCTGTCCTGCCTCTGCCCTTGGTGTGCGCACTGCCTTATAGGCGACTCGGTACTTTCACCTGCGCAGCCGTGACTCATATTATATGTGGGGCAACGCCTGGCAACTGAAAGTGATTCCATGCAATTCAAAAGATTTGGGTTACAACTAAGTCGGTATCAAAAACGGCATCCAGCACAACCGGTGTTCTGTGTGACAAAAATTGTCAGACTTGGTCTTCATGAAATAAATGTTTAAGTGAATAAGTCAAAATTAAAAGCAAATGAAAACTTCCTTCATCAGTGGAAAGTAAGGAACCTTTGCCATAAAAAAAAACTATGATGGACACTTGTGTCACATTTGAATCAGCTTTTGGTCAACACTAGTTGTTCTTACTGTAGTATTTCCATGTCGGCTTGGACACGTGAATTCGGATGGAGGGGTGGATTTTATTGGCTGGCCGGTCGGTTACGTTCCTGCTGCGTCGTCAGCGGCAGGCTCCGCCCCCCCCCCGAGGCCCGGGCCGTCTCCCCGTGTGTGGGAGACGCGCGCAGATCATGCGCTCTTTCATAATCGCGCTCTAATCTGCTCAGCTGGAGCGCCTGCCCCCATCCGGCTCCAAGGAGCGCCAGCGGTTGGCAGGCGCACGCTGGGCGCAGTTGGATCGATCGCAGCGCGTCTGAAAGGCTGCCCTGGCCCTGAGCCTCTCCTGTCAGTCATGGCCCTTTCACATTGGGTATTTGTGCTCCGGTGGTCCATCATACTCCAATAAGGGCCCACAGGTAACAGTATAGATTAGGTTCTCAAAACATTTCAACCCACTGGTAACAGTCCAGATTAGGTTCTCAAAACATTTCAAACATGTGTGTATGCTCATGTGCATGTGCTCTTAAATGGCAAGAGTGAGTGAATATCCCCCCCTTAGGTGCATGTTTAGTTTCATTAAACAGGTGTCTGACTTTCTGACCAATACAAGGCCATTCCAGTTCACACCTTTGTCTGACTACCTGTTTGAAAACTGATCAGATTACCTTGGTGGGTTTGACAAACGAGTTTATCTCAGGTAGACTGCTTCTGTCACAATATCGGAGCCAACAGACAAGTAGGGATTCATTCACACAAGTAATGTCTCAATTGTAAAGAGTTTGGAAATAACAAATCTAGGACCCAGAAGGATACCCTCCAAGGAAGCCATTTGCTTGCCATGTCACACTTGGTGTGTTGCACTGACGGAAGAAACATCTCATTCTCAGCTTTCATGCCTAGAACTGCGTAATACCGTGTCATGACATGTATATAGTTTGTTATGCCATGTTAGCCTTCCAAGTTGCTCTGGACGAGAGCGACCCTCAAATGAATTACGTTATACTGAAAGTGTCCGGGAGGTTCCTCAGCGCAGCCTGTGTGTCCGTCCTCAAGGTGGTGGACATCATGCGTGTGAACGTGGACAAGGTCCTGGAGCGCGACCAGAAGCTGTCGGAGCTGGACGACCGGGCCGACGCACTGCAGGCCGGGGCCTCCCAGTTCGAGACCAGCGCCGCCAAGCTGAAGAGGAAGTTCTGGTGGAAGAACTGCAAGGTACAGCCTGGGGAGGGGCGAGGCTGGGTACACTCATCACACATCACATTTGTGTTGCAGATAGCCCGTTGTCAGCCGGTGAGGCAAATGATGTCAAACCGCCATTTAGCCGCATTGGAATGGGAACCCCATCAATACACCCAGTTGTTTGTAGATCAATTATTAACGATCTCCCCGGCCACTAATGTAGCGCGGGGCCAGTTTGGCACCGGGGTTGTTGAGCTTGTGGCCTGTCTAGGAATACACCTTTGCGCTGTTCAGTGAAGGCCAGAGGCCAGAGAGGCCATTGTTCACGGTTATGTCAGCATGCACACCCACACCACCTGTGTGAATGGAGCGTGGTTTGCCGTTTCGCCAAGCGCTTTCAGAGTGGGAATACACGACTGTGGCCGCTCTTCAAATTTCACAATAAGCTGCGAGATGGCTTTCATATCCACTGTGAAAGCAATGGATGTGGCCTGAAGGGTCTGTGTCCAGCTCAAGCTCTGACAACGCTATTTAATATAATTGGTCCATATCAAATAATCTGATAGCGGGAATTGTCCCTAGGGTCAAATTGAATTTTATTCTTTTCCAGCTGACTTATTACGGGATCTTAGATAATACTGAGTCTTTGACAGAGAGAATTTTTTTCACCTGAGCTGTTCCAGGAAGTGTGATCAGCTGAAATTTTAGGGGAAAACTCCATTCTGCACCCATTGGTTCTGCAATTGGCAAAGACATTGATATCATCAGAGTGTATTTGCTTTATTTATATGGCCATTTGTGGAGGTTTGAGTCTGTGAAGACCGAAAGTCTTCTGGTACTGTCACACTAACACATGGTGCTCTCTCATCTGCAGATGTGGGCCATATTGATAGCTGTTGTTGTGATCATCATTATCATCATCATCAGTAAGTATCCAGGTGGTCCCATTGTTAACAACCTTATTCAGAGTTTTACAAAGTTGTTAAGGAGCAGGAACATTACAAACATGTTTTTTAGGCAGACCCTTCTTGTAGGCTTTGTGACTCTGTTAAATATATGTAATACTCTCCTCACACTAGAACACCTTAATACAGGCTTAACCTGATTGCAGTGAAACCTTACACAATGGCATCTGTGCATATATCGATTGGATACTTTGGTGATATCAAGAAATAAATTCAAGGTACTGCTACAGATGCTAGGTACCTCCAGCAAGCAGCAGTATTGCAGTAACAGACTACAAAACAAGTTAAACTACTGTTACTGCAGCAATATCCTCATCATTTGTTTTAGCTCTTTACTTGCTCTTTGTTATTGTCAGCAGCTTTCCGGAAGTCATTCTGCAGCAGTTTGGTTTTAGGCTGGCACTGCTGCCAGTTTCCTCTGAAATCCTTGTTCCGACATTGGTTCGGAAAGACGAATAAAATGCTAATATATTGAACTTGTCAGGAGAACCTTTACCCGGGGGTCAAACCCTTGATTTTTTTTTTTTTTTTTGGTCAAACACTTCCCTTTGAACTCGAAAGAAGGTTGGGTACCATTGTGAATGTAACATGTATTCCAAAACCACATATCACCAACTAGTAGTGGCTTTATTTTTGTACCAACTGGTGACCTTCATCAGACTGTCTCTCAAACCCTTGCCAATGTCTGTTTGGGAGGATTTGCCACATCCTGTTCGAATCTGAGCAGAAGTTTCCCACCAGTGCAGTAATGCGGGGATTTTCCTGTTGGAATTCAGTCCTGACCCTTAAATTCCCAGCAGTGTGACTCGGGAGCAAAAGGGCTTGCTTTAGGCTTGGCAAGAGGCCGTCCACCCGGTACACGAGTGTTATAAAACACATTGCCAAGCGGCCAGCTACTCAGGTGGACTTTGGGCCCCAGCTCTCCCCTGTGGAACAAAAACTGACAGTGACTGACCTCTGGCTGGCTGACACACACACGCTATGCCTCCTACTGCTGTGATCTTAAGGAACTGAAGGTATGGCACAAGAGGCAGACCAGCATGCACACCTTTAATTCATAGTCCCGGAGCATAAAGGTATCGAGATGCACTTGCTTATTTGTAAAACGCAGTCCTTTTATGGTTAGCTGACCCCAGAAATGGGTGCCACTGGTTTGACTCAACCTCTCTAAACTAGACGCAGCAGCACCTGCCTCCGTTTGATACAGTCCATCGGGGATTTTGGTGAGGTGACTTTGAAAACTAGGCCTTGTCCCTCTCTAACCTGCTTCTCCTCTTGGTTTAGTCTGGAGCCAGTCCTAAAGCGGGAATGAAACAATGATGGGAGGAGACAAAGGAGGAGAAGAACTCACTTCCAGCACTAAATCGTTCTAACCTGCTGAGTTCCACAGCATTTTTTTTTTGTAAAATACAGGTATTTTCTCTTTTTTATTTTATTAAAATGGTTAATTATGATTTGAATGTGGCCTGCTTGGTCAAGACAAGTGCCTGATATTTTTTCTTTTTTTCCTCCCCCATAAACAGCAACTAATCAGAAATGTAAAGCTATGTGGTTACTCCATATATATATTGGACACTGCATACAGGTTCACTATGAGATTGGGAATGTTGAAGTTTGACTTTAAAAAATCTGTTTTAGAAACCTTGTGTCAACAATGCTTTCTGTATTTTTTCATGTCAAGGCATGCATTTAGAATTTTTTTAGCATGACTGAAAAAAAGAAAAAAAACATGGTATTTTGAAGGAAAAAATGCATTTTCTAGAAAATAGATATGAAGAATTTAGTGGTTAATTCTGAAGCCAAGTAAACAGACAAAAATAAAGGAGCAGCAGACAAGAATCCCTAATATGCTATCCAGAATTCTCCTTGCCTTTTTAGACACTTCCCCACCAAATATGTGACACATACCGAGGATTCTCAAGAAGTCAGAATCTCTAGGAAAAACTTGCACAAAGTAGAGCTTTGAATAATACATTTCAGATCATGACTTCAAGCTCAATTTACAGCTTCACCACATGAGAAGTATATAGACAAAGGTGATATAAGTAGTGCAGTATGAAGTCATATCTTTTGAGACAGAATAACGGGGAAGATTCAGTCCCACTGCTGAACAATTTGTACTTAGGTTTGAGTAGCACATTGTAGGTAGTATTCATGCTGTCTGTTGCTTTCATATTTTTCATTCATTTCCATGACTGCCAAGCACGGCATGGACTAAGTAACATAAATGTAATGACAAACTCTCAAGATTATCAGATTTAAGGACAAGTCAAAGAGCTGAGAGGGGTTGAAATCAGACCCTTAGTGTACTCAAGTCAAAGCTGTTAAAGCTATTGGGGTCTGTGGTGAATTTCTGGTGCACGGCTTGTCCTTGCTCACAGAGAGTGCATGTTGTTTACTCGAGGCTTCTTCAGACGAAAGGTCCCACACATGGGAGCCCAAGAATCAAGACAGAGCTGCCAAAAACACAGCCATTTTTAATGACCCCACCCGCCCCCCTACAAATCCACAGTGCCTTCACAGCTCAGCCTGCCTCAGATAAATGGAGAAAGTAGCTTCAGAGGCTGCACTTTAATATCATACTGTGATATTATTACGTGTCATTCAAAAGCGCCCAGGACCTTTCTCAGAAAAACCGCTACTACCTGATTTTACCATTGTCGTTTTGTAATTTGAGCCTTGAAACGGCAGTAAGCATTTGAGAAGTAAAACCCAGGGAGAATTTTGGTTTAACATAGGCAGCACACAGAGGGTGTTTGTTGGTGTGTCCACCCAAACACCCTCTCTGCATTTATGTGTGTCAGTGATTCACAGTGATTAAGTGCCCTTAAACATAATGTATAATTACATGCAGGGATTGACTCCGGTAAAGTTCATTCAAAGATGATCGCTCGTCATTTCTCACAAAGCAGCATGTCACAAGACTTGGTAAGGTCTCCCTGAACTCAGAAGTGCATTGAATAATTTGGAATGAGATTCAGTAAAGTAGTTTTCTGACTATTACTAATCTTTTGAGAACTCTCTGTTGTGCTTTGCCAAACGGTGATCTTTGACTTGTTTGCACTGCTGTGACTACGTTTCTTGGAGTTTAAAAAAAAGTCTCTGGAGCTTTCAGTCTCTCATTCTACATTCTGCAAGTGCCAAACATGTCTGATTTTAGCCCTCCTTTGAATGTGTGTATATTATAAACAAGTGCAATTATTTGACATTGTTGCCTCAGAGCTGTTGAGCTTTGAGTTTGCTTGTACTGTTGCTTAATAAAACTGATTTAACACTTTTTATCACCAAACTTTGACTCATGCCTTGTTTGTGTTTGTATGTGTGTTGTTGTCTTATTTTTACAGCATTTCTAAAATTGTCAGCTACTCTAATTCCAGGTCAATTCACTTAACGTTGATATCAAATAATTAATTTCCTTTGTCTCATATTTCCCAGTATTCAGTTCTGGGACAGGGAAAAGAGGAATCTGTTTCAGAAATCAAAATTTAGGATTACACCACGATGCCAGTCAGGACAGTATAATGTATAAAAATACATTTTTTTGTTATTATAGTATTAGATGTCCCCTGTCTAGGCTTACCCCATCACGGTGCAACATGTAAACAGAGGAACTTGTAATACTTGGATATTGTGTTTCCCTCGGCAACAAGGAGTTAGTTTACGCATTCTCTCTTTTCCCTTTTTTGTCTTCTTATGGAAAAAACAGTAGCAATGGAATTCATCACATGAACACGAAAAAATCTAGAAAACATGCTTAAATTATGCCTAAAGAATTCACAAATGCGTTTGAAAAAAGGGGAATATAACTACTGACCATAATTCAGTCTATAAAATGCTGAGAGGAGTCAACTTCATGGGAAGCGTATTGTAAAACGAGGTTAGTGATTCTTCACAGTAAAGACCCCTGAATTTAGGCATGGTTTCCAAATAGCTATGGAATTCACCTAGTGGGCGGTTGTAGCAGACAGACATAATCTGACTGGACTTCACAGCTCCCTAAGCCATTGTGATAATGGTGGAAGAAGAAATAAAATTATCCAGTCAATAGCGGTGTGTTGGATTGTTATTATTGCAAGATTGCAGAATTCCCCTTGATATGAATCACCGTTACCTACATGTTCTACAGGTTGTAGGCATGTATAGGAAGAATGGCAGTTCTTACACAGGCTGATAGCATGTTATGAACACTTTCCCAAAAGGATGTCTTGACCACATGTGTCACAGATTGTGTGTGTTTCTCACAGCCTCACTAGAGGAATGGCATTTATGAGAGCACTAAGTACCTTTATGGGGCTGTGACATACCGTGTGTATCCTCTTAAACTGTGTTGTATGAACAAGTGAATATTATCATGTATCTGTGACCACTCTTCACCACCAGCTTCTTCTTCAAGGTCGATCTCCTTCTGGTTTCTGACTGGATCTGTTCCAGTAAGACTCCAATCACCCCCCCAATGAATGTAATCATGTCAGCTGCTTCTGCTTCACTCAAAAGAATATGCAGTTTGGAGGCGTTAGCTTTCTCTAGAGTTTGTTTTAAGGAATAGATAAAATTTTTTTTAAAATTTATAAAAGTCTACAGATGTAAGAGTTAGAAATGCTGTATTTATCTAGAATTTGAGATAGGTCTATTGCAGTATGACTGAAAATATCTTAATAGCTTTCTTAAAGCAAGATTAATAAGTATTCACACTGAACCTGGAAGGGAAGGTGGTATTTTTTCCAAATCAATTTATTCCATTTCATAAATTTATGGACCATCTCCCACATACAGTTGTCTTTGGCTTATCTGCAGCATATTCTCAAAGCTGAGCCAGAGTGCATACATACAGAAATGGAGTTTCCGTAGTAAATTTAAAACTGTTTATATGGTCATTCTTTAAATGATGTTCACTTACAAATGGAAAAATGGATTTAGGACTTATCACCTCATTCCACTAAATCAAAACACGGAAACCTAAAAGAGGTACAGTGGAGAAATTGCCATCTAATGAATTACTACTGAAAGAATACTGCCAGCACACGTAATGAGTGAAGACTGCAGTCTCTGCAAGGATGGCAGCCATGAAGCAGTCTGTAGAAATCACAGCATGGTTGCGTAATATTAAGTTGTTTAGAAACTTTCTTTAGTGAGCCCTCTAAGAAATAATCCCCTCTTATTTTTTATTCTTACACTTTTATGCAACCAAACGTCTCCCTTTGGATTGACATTTGCATGTGGTGCATCATACGTGGCCATGCTGCGGTGGCGGGTATGGCAGGTGCCAAGTTACGGGTTGGAAGGACACACCCTTGCAATGATCCTGAGGTCTGGCTCCTTTCAAACATTGAATAGCTGTGTTGCATCCTGGTTGCTTTACAGTTGAATGACAACGATATTCTGAAAGACAAAACAAGCAAAAAAGATTTTATTCCAAAAAGAAAAACATAATTATTAGATGAATACCTTCAAAACATACTAAAAATTATAAACAAGAACAGCAGGTGACAAGAGTAGCAGGTGATTCGAAAATCGAGAAAAAATAAAAATGTAAGGAAGTTTAAAAACTAACCAGATGTTAAAATACCAGCAGACTTTCAAGCCATTTGCTAAATCAAGAAACAAACGTAACAAATGAAAGCCAAACAGTGCAATTCCAGCCGCATCAGCTAATGGCATCCATCGAGGCTCTCCGCCTGGGAGCACCGAAATCGCCTCATGCCTTCTGTCTCTCACCTCCTGAACTAGTTTTTTTTTTCTCTCTCAGTTAATGACATCACCTTCCCCTGCAAACTCGGTGCCTTGTTTTCGGCTGTTGTGTAACATGGTGGTACACGTGAGATTTCAGCAGCAGCTCAGAGTGACAAAGAGGAGGGGACGCTGACGCGGCAGTGCTCTGACCAATCAGAACAGACCATTGCTGTGGAGACGAGCCAATGGGCGTCTTCGGGGCGTGATTTCCAAAGCCTGCACTCACGTTGCACTAATGTGTCGAGCTTCTGGTTAAGGAAAGAGGCGATCTCTTGGAGAAACTGGGGCAATGATCAAATGTTGTATTTTATGTAGCGAGCTGGCTAGCTACGTTCCGGAAAGAGAGACATAAGTATGTGGATGTAATGCGCCGTTTTCGATGTTGAACGTTGAAGAGAATTTAACAGTGGATTACAAAGAAGAAAGTGGGATCGTAGATGACGGAGGGCTTAAGCGGACCATCTACATATAGCTTGCTGGCTATCTAGCCAATATATTACATCACTTCGGCGGTTCGGTGGTATTTCCGTTGCTAACTACATTTAAGGTAACGGTACATTATTTGTTGTTTGCTTTTTCACGCATTATATAATCATAGATAATAATCATGTAACGTTGTATTGTGGCAAGTTATATGCAAAATGGTTTTAGCTAGACGGCCTGTGCTGGTAGCCACCCGAGTAGCTAACGTTAAGTAGCTGCTATCCATTCTTTCTCTTCAAAGTTATACCTATATATCTAGTTAGTTTAGTAATTAACTGATCAGTAAGATGTATCAGTTGGTTTTAGTATATCTACCTACTAATCTCCAACATCATTAACGTACGACAAAATTGGCTGCGTCTTGAGTCCATTGAAACGTATTGTCAGGAGAACTGACGCGCCCCGTGTTTGTACATGTGTGCGATCAGTGTTTCCATGCTAATGACAAGAAGTGGGCCTAAGCCTTTCTACTGTAAGTGCCTGCACACAGCCGGGCTGGACCATTCGTCGCTTAATTAACCGGGTGGTTGTCCAGAATGTTATTGTGTTTTTAATTTATCTCCCAAGTCCACCACTTGTAATAGCTAGACTGATGGCTATGGTTAGTTTAGTTAGCTAGCTAGCTAGCCTACTTTTGATTACTTCGTGAAATGAATGGCCTTAGCTGGCTAGTTAGCACGCAGTCTTGTCAACGTTATGTCTGAATACAGCAGTGTAATCAGATGTTAAAGTAGCCATACAATGACATGTTTTAATTAGCCGGCTCCCTGTCTACCAGGGCATGCCTTGTTAGCTACTGTGGCCGTACTGCCAGGACCAGGTGTGAATGGCAATGTCGTCTGAATAATTTAGTGAGATCGTACATGTTGATGACATTTGAAACTGAACAGGTTTTTGCTCACTTATTGAGCCTAACTGTATGATTTACTAGTTTTGAGTTGTGATAGCACGTGGTACATTGGGCAACAAGTGTGCAACTTTGGAGAAACACCGATGCAGTGTTGTATCTTAGATATCATAACTATATTAAGAGTGTGGAACATCTGGTGGAGATGTGCTATGCAGTAGTAGTACTGTTTCATAGCTTCAGCTTTAAATGTGGTAAAGTTGGGCAAAACATTTTCCACTTCTTAGAGATATAACAATGTAGTGTGCTGCCATATGTGTAACAATGCAGAAATATTAAGATCTGTACAACCAGTTCAGAATAAAGCATCATCAAAGAATCAGAAATACTGATAAATATGTTTTACGGCCATAGTCGTTTAATGTTAGGAAAGTAAGCAGGAAAAGAGGATCATATTAATAAAAGAAGTGATTATATTTTTGCACAGTGAGACTATGCCGTGTACGTATAGAATAACATCTGTGGTATACTTCTCCTTAACTGCTATTGTTGCTTCTCAGTGATTAAATGATCCAGGAGAAGTTCACTGAGGTCTGCATTTGCCCCCCCCCCCCCCCCCCCCCCCCCCCAGGGCCTTTGTTGAATAGCCTTAGTGTCAAAGGAAGATGTTCAGCTGAAAGTTGTTCCTTGGCTATAATGGAACTTACTGAAGTGGCATCTGGTGTTTAGAGCAGAGTATCAGCTGATATCGCGCGTACAGATTTACTAACATGGGAGATCCTTGACATGGCAGATAGCACACATTTCGCTGTCAGGTCATAAATGAGAGGGGTTCAGCGCAGGCGAGATCCCCTTGACAGATGGTTTAGTTTCCACTGGTTTGTCATTCATCCTCATTTGAATTTGCACCCGTGTTGCTCTGAACACATTGGTTAAGAAATTTCTGATCTCAGCAGTCCATATTTTTCAGGTGTGCAAACTTAGAAATTCTGTTAAGCCTGTCAAAAAAAAAAGAGAAAAGACATGACAGGAATGAGAAACTCCTGCAACCTTTCGGCCAGGTTGCTGTGAGAGTGAAGAGTGGGTAGCCTGCATTCCTCTGACGGCACAGCCCTATCAGTTTTCACCGTGGCCCCTGCTGCCAGACCAGTAAGTCCCGACATTACCTCAGGGAGGCATCTGCGGTGGGTAAATGGCAGAGTGGGTTGATTTCTGATACTCTGGCCACAACCGCTGGTTTGATCAGGGTGTGAGACGAGCTGATGGATGTGATAGGCAGACAGGAGGTGCCTCCCCCCGAGCTGAAAAATGTTTACTTTGGGCATAACAGAATGTGTTGGGAGTATATGTAAACACAGTGGCATCACTCCATCCTCAGGTTCTGCGGAGAGATAGGTACCCATGTTTGTAGGGCAAAGGTATAAAATTTGTGCTTCATTCTGCCTTTCGTCCACAGAAGGTAATAATGACCCAGTTTGGCACACAGGATGCAGACGTCAATCATTTTGCACAAAGCTGTGGTTTAAGGGGACAGTGCACTCCATGTGCATAACTGATTACCAGCAGGATCATAACTAGGTAATTTAATTGAAACCTGTACGAATAAGTGCAAGTGAGAGGCCAAAAGCTACTTAGTTCTTTGGGTCCACAGTGCAATAGAACAGTTTAGAAAGGTGAAATCTTTTGTATTGGAAATTTGAGACTAAAAAGTTGTCAGACTAAAAGGTCATTATTATAACTTTTTTTTGGTGTCTTGTGCACATGTACAAGGTTCCACATTGTAGAGTTGGTTTTGAGTTAAGAGGCAGCATACAGGAATGTTTCTGCTCCTCATTTGACATCAGTGTGATCTTCTTGACCTCGTTTTGTGGTCAGGGCATGAAAACATTGACTAGATATGATAAGTGGGCTCCAGTGTTTGCGCCCACTGTGTGTGAAGTGATGTCACATGAACCTTCTTTCTTCTGGGTGCTTGCCTTGGCAATCAGACAGTTACTCCAGAATGGGGTAGAGGGCTTTGGAAATAGAGAGTTTGAACTGCAATTACGCTGTGAGGGTGACACTTACGGCTCTCTCCAGTTTCCATTAGCCTTTAGCGCTCGTCTCGGTTCAGTCTCCGTAGCAGTTTGGGCGAGAGGCCTGCTCTCCTGCACATCCGTTGAATTGCCAAACGACATTGATTTGTGTTACTAAATAAAGCCAAGCAGCCTGGAGTACTCGTGGCCTTGTTATCAGATGCTGGGGTATGGAGGCGCGTATTCCTGTGGTCGTTTAGGAATGAATGAATTAGATAGTTCAATAGGAGAGGACCGAAATGTGGGCCGGCAAAGCGGATGCCGGGCTTTAGAGTACTGCTTTGTCTCATTTGTTGGATCAAGTGTACATTGATGGGCAAATTTAGCTATGAAAATCTGGTCTTAATTTATCTCTGACATCCATCACAAAAGCATGAATTTATTTCTTATTGTGCATGTTGAATTTTCTGTGTATTTAATTCAGCTGTCAAAAATCAAGAGGTGGTCATTGTCTGTAGTCCAAGACTAAAAGGTGTTGAGAAGGGACTATTCAGTGGAATTATTCATCTCTGCTAGTGATACCTCTATAACACATTTTAAGATCTCTTTCAGACATTTCAGTTGTGTGGTGACCTGTCTATTGTGGAGCAGTGTACGAAAGCACTGAGACATCTGTGCTGTATAATACCTGGACAGCCGTGTCCTAGTTTGAGGCGCTTACCTGAGACCATTGTGCCAGTTAGATAAAGCACTGTGTGAATTCATTGATTGGCTAATGAATGAACGGCAGGCTATAGATATCTCCGACTCATTCATGCTTAATGTGAACCTTCTGGCTCGGGCATAACGGACGTCCCAGAATAGTGAAGCCTGTTACGTAATCTTTGTGATGCGCCATTAGGCTCTTATCTTCTAGCACTTGAATAATTCTGAGAGGTTGCGGAGTGGTGAGTGTGATCGTGGGACTCGCTGCTCTGAGCTCGCAGTTGCCTCGCAGCGAAAGGCTGGTGATGAGAGGTGGACGGGTGAGATGTTGTTGGCACTTCTTAAGGCTTTTGCTCTTGTCTTGCAGGGCCCAGAGGAGGCAGTGTCCATACGAGAGGTGCTACAACCGATGTACATCATGGAACAGACCGGACGCCAGCGGGATTCTGCATCGCTGAGGAGCGCTGCTGAGCACTGAGAGGGGCGAGCGGGACGCGGGGGGGGGCAGGACTGTTCGTTCGGCTGAGCGCCTGGCGGCAGAGATGCCGGGGAGCAGCGGTTTCCCGGAGGGAGAGGACGAGGCAGCCGCCTCCTCCGGGACTGGGGAGGGGGACAGGGCTGCGGAGGAGGTGTCGGGACAGCTGGGCCCGGCGGGGACTGAGTCCGGGTCGGGGTCTGGATCCGGGTCAGGGTCTGGGGAGGAGGAGGGCGAGGGGGAGGAGGGAGGGGGCCGGGTTGAGACCCCAGCTGGGACGCGTGGGGGTGAGGAGAGTGGCGGGGAGCCCTGCGTCGGTGAGCAGGGCCAGGACGACGTGGATATGAACAGCGGCCACGACTCCAGCAGCGGCAACGACTGCGCCATGGACTCCTGCGGGCGCTCGTCCTCCACCAACCGCAGCTCCCGGAGCACCACGGGCTCGGGCAGCACCAAGAGGTACCCGCACAGGTGCCCGCTCCCGGGCACTGCGCCCATCAACCAAGTTACCTGTCCTGCTGCTGCTTCCAATTTGAGCACTTACAGTGCACAAAGTAATACTGTGGAGGAAATATGTGCTGCCGTGAGGCAGCTGAAAAGGCACTTGGGAAAAAACGAAACCCAGGGATAGTGTTTGGTTGAACACCAGGAGCAAACAGGCCTTGAAAGGTCCATTTGCATGGTGGTTGCCTCTGAGGTCCAGCTGGACACCCTCTTTGGGATTTATTGTACTTTGTGTATGTATAGATATGCTCCAGATGGTGCAGTTCATTGCATACTCCATCTCTGTGCATGTTGACTGGTAATTGACAGGAAAACCACTGGTGTTTTTTTAAAAAAACACCTGCAAATGCACTTTATGGAAAAAAGGGGTAACATCTGTTTTTGCGGAAACGTAGGTGCAGATTTTGTTGATGCCTGTGTTTTGTGCCTGTGCACTTTATTTGAGTATGTCCACAGTTAGGGTCACCACTTGAGTAAACAGAAATATTTTGTTCGTAGCATGTAATCGACTTGTAATCAAAAATAGCAGAGAGAGCCATCTGCCACACACTGGCCGTAGACTTGTTATCTGGTCTAGGATGACATTCTCGTGTGCGGTATCAGCTGTCTGCTCTTACGTAAGATGCCATCAGCAGCGTGCATTGGTTTGTAATAACAAAAATTCCAGCGCAGGCCGGGATGAGCCGCGGTGTTATTTTATGCAAAAACGGTGGCTGTTTTCCCCAACCCTTTCTCCACCCCTTCCCCGCAGCTCCAAGTTCCTGGCGGGATCTTCCTCCTGCAGCCTCCACAGCGGCCGGTTGGGGGAGGGGGCGCACCGCACCGAGGGCAGCGGCAGGTGAGTCTCCCGTGGTGTCGGTCATTTCGGCGGGCTCCACAAGCCCACAGAGGTGGCATTTCTTGGCGTGTAGCATATGGGCCGCACACACAGCCAGTTCCCACAGCTCCACCATAGATATACCTTTTGTGTTATTGCTCACAAGGCAGCTTGGAAACAACTCAGCCGCTGTTTGCAAGCTCAGCTCTGTTATGTCAGGCACCTCCACCTCCACCTCCTTCCACAGCACCTTGTCAGATGGGCTGCCCGCCTTTGCCAGCAGGGGGCACAGGTTACGCACTGCAGCTCCACGCGCTCGCGTGGTTTTGAGTAATGAGGTAGAGGCAGGACCTGGGCCGTGACCTCAGACGCTGACCAGGCCGTTGTCCCACGCAGCGACCAGCAGGAGCGGGAGAGGGACCGGACGCACAGGGAGATGATGCAGACCGTGCAGGAGATGAAGAAGAGGCTGCCGTCCGAGAAGAAGAGCCGCAGCAAGGCCAGCACGGTGGAGGCCCTCAATTACGCACTCAACTGCGTCAAACAAGTACAGGGTAGGTCCCTGCAGGAGATCAGAGCTGCCAGAAGAACGGCTTAGGTGCACCGTACTGCGCTGTCCCAGTGCGCTAATCGGTGATTGGCTCGTTCATGGTGACAAGACCAATCAGAGTGCACTGTATATGAAAAGGGGGGGAAAAACCCCTTTCATGTTACTTGGGTGCAAGTGGGTGCAGCTGTACAGAAGACCTAAGAGGGCCTGTAAGGACTTTGTTGTGGGAGGTGTAGAGTAATTACCTCTGCAGAGTCCGACTTTGTTTTGCTCTGGTTTTTTGTGTGGTGAGCAGAGGAGCTTAGTTATGTAATGTAGCTCCCTCAGAGGTCTAGCTGCAGGAATGCAGCGTTTTAATTTGTATTGCCAAGAACACAGAAACTTACTTCTGTGTGTTGACTTAGAGGCTGAGGAGAGAGTAGGAAAGCTGGATAATTGGGCCTGTGATTCTACCAGACACCTCCAGACAAAAGCCCGTCCCTCGTTCCCCTTGGTTTTATTTCAAGTTTCCATGACAATCTGCTGCAGGGCACCATAAAGAAACACAGGAAAGCTTTTTTTGTTGTCGTTTGCAGAATTGCAGGGTGCCAGAATGTTTCCCTTCAATTTTAAAAAAGCCTGTTAGACCTCAGCAAGATGACATTTTTGCTTCCTGTGGTCAGCTGTTTATTTAAAACCATAAACGCACTGCATGATGGATGTTTGTTTTTTGCTAAACTTGCTTGACATCAAAATTTAACCAAAAATGTGCCCTGTAACCTTTTACCTGTATATTTCCAGAAAAAATACAGTGCTTTGTAGTCTGTGTACTGGACTGGTTGTTTTTTTCCATTTACATTTGCTTTGTGTTTGAATTTTAAGGGCAAATTTCAAGTCTACCAGTGTTGAAAGGTGCATTGCCAAAAAGAAATCATAGGGTTAATGACTTTCTGACCTGTAATTTTTTTTGCTGTTGTTTTGATGCTCTGAAACTTGTTGCAACTGATTAAGCTTCCTGTCTGTCTTGCACAACAGTACATTTTCAGTGGAAGCCTTTCCTGAAAACTCCTTTGACTTGCTTTGTCTATATTCTCTACGGAAGGCCAAGAGATACCTGTGGTTCTAAGTTCATAACTTCTCTACTGGGGACAGTAGAGTCTAGCACACATCATCATTCCCGACTTTATTTTCCCTTTTCTATAAATAATAGGAAAAGAGTTGTGGAATAACTAAAACATACCCAGTTACTCTCATGGTTACATTGGTCCTATTGGCAAATTTATTGCTGTTTAACAGTTTGTGTCTTTGGCGCCCTCTGTAGCTAATAGCGAATACTACAAGCTGTTGATGAGCAACGGGCTGGAGAAGCGAAAAGAAACCACAGTCTGCACCCTGGAGGAGCTGGAGAGCATCACCTCAGAGCACACTCTTAAAAACACGGTAAATCTCCACGGCCTCGCCTCATACCCCCTGACTGCTTTCCCATGTGAAGAGCCACACTTTACTAATGTAGTAAAAAGGACAAGAGACGGTCTGTTGTTTAACTGATATAGTCAATAAACTCCTTATTAAGAGAAATAAAGGTGTTTGTCCTCATTAGGGTGAGGCTGAGGTTAATTTTTTGCCATTGACTATCTCTTATATGTGGGGGGCAATTTGACTTTGGCTGTGTTAAATACAGGTGAGCAAGTTACAAGTGTTCTGTTGTAGCTGTTATTGTTCCTTTTGTTTTCCTTTTCACTTTCACTTATTATTCATGTTTTTGCGTGTTTAGAGAGTATATTGTCTGGTTTATCGGTAGCTGTGCACCGATGCTCAATACCAATTTCCCATGTTTGCTTAACTGTCTCTGCCAGTTCTGCTGCAAATACCAGTGATTCAGGAAGTTATTTTCTATCTCAAATATTAAATGATCAGTTCTTCCTGCCAGACAGAGCCAAGCAACTGAGGGAGTGCAACAAATTTAATTAAGCTGCAGACTCAAATATTTGCATAGTGTGCTCTTACGGCTCCCTATTTCTCAAAGTTTCATAACACATTCATTAAATTATATCTACTTAAGCAGTACTAGCAAGCAGATATCAAACATAATTGAAATTAGACTAACCAAATATAATACAATACTATGTGGCTAAAGTATTGTACTTATTACTGAATGCCATTTATTTATTTTGTGGCATTCCCTTAGCAGTTTATTTGAATGCATGTATCAGTAAACAAGCCAACATCTGTTGATTCCAGCAGTTTAATTTCTCAGAACTGTGTAATGCACTGATACGGCCCTGACGCTGTTGGAGCCACGAACCTCTGGGGCATGTTAAAAAAAAAAAAACATTCTACAAAATGAAGACTGTTTATCAGCTGCGATTAGAGAGAATAGACTCCAATCTGTGTTGTGAAGGTGTCTCTTGAAAAGTCATCTGAAAATGAAGGGGCAATATGGTACTGATCTAAAAGCTTAACATTGAGGAAAGACTGCAGGGTTCTGTGAATGCAGTAAGATGACAAAAACTCAAATCATTCTGCAATGGAAAACTAGCTGGGCATCTAACATAATGAATCTCTCTTGTCCTTTAGATGATCGTGATCTAATTTATAGAACACTGAAATGATGGCTGCTTAGACAGCCATTTGCTGTTTTCTGTGCTGGGGACACCGGTGCCATTTTTCTGGCATTTGTAGGAAGGTCAATGAAGTGGCGTACTTGTGTCTTAAGATGGTTAATCAGATTTGTTTTATTGAATTTCCTTGGGCTCTTTGCAGAGCAGACACTAGAATCCACTGTTGAAGTGCTGCTTTTTGTGCCTGAAAAGCTTCTGCACTGCGGGGCTTGGTTTGTGTAAAGACTTGCAGAGCACATTGTACATTATCTTTGAAGTGCAGTTTCACCATGTTCAGCGTTCTGTAACACATGCTGTCGTGAATGAAGTCACTTTTAGTTCCTGTGCAATGATGAATGAAATGCAAATTGATGTTGTTGTCCAGCTGGTGTATCTGGGTATCGGTTGGGTCAGACTGATAAAAATAAGCATCGCGGTCTGGCCATGATCGTAAAACCCAGGGACTGTTCCGGTGCTCAGAAACTGAACAGTGAAAAGGGACAAATTTGTGAAACCGCGTGCATTTTTTCCCAGGACACGTTCGTGGTGGTGTTCTCCCTGACCAGCGGACGGGTCCTGTACGTGTCCGAGCAGGCCTCCTGCATTCTCAACTGCAAGCGCAAGTTCCTGGACTCGGTCAAGTTCGTGGAGCTGCTGTACCACCAGGACGTCAACGTCTTCTACTCCCACACGGCCCAGCCGCACCTGCCCCCCTGGAACGTGGGCTCTGACAGCGGTGAGAACAGGGTCCGCAGGCTGGAGGGAAGAGGGTGGTTATGGAGTGAGAACTGGCCTCAGGGCAGAAGCGCATGATGTACCACGCTGGCGAACCTTCTAATTGCCTCTTTTTTGTGTCCGCAGCAGGCGTTTTGTTCGAATGCTCCCAGGTCAAGTCTTTCTTCTGCAGGATCAGGTGAGGCTGCTTCAATGAAGTCTCCAACAAGTCTCGCAGCTGTAGAAAGCGCTGAGCCGGCAAGAAACGGGGGAAAAAAATTCAGAGCCACCTCTGCCGGTGTGACCACGAGGTTAACTGTGCCCTTACGCTGCATAAGATCTCCTTATTGAAATTCCTCTGCACTCTCACCGAGGGCAGCATTTCTCTTTGAAATAAATCCGCAGTCAGTGCGTGGGGTCAGCTGAATACTCCACCATTTCACATGATGGATGGTGGCTTTTCCCAACATTGGAGCCAAGTGGAGATTATGAGAGACACGTGGGATACTAATGACGTCTATAAAAGAGGGAGGGGGGGGGGGGGGGGGGGGGGGGGGGTTCAGACTTCTGCTTCTGTTAAGTACATTAGAGCAGAGCACAGTGCTATAGTTATGCATTTGGTTCAACAAATCTGAGTATGCTTTTGTAGCCACAATATGAAATACCTCATTCCCTCAGACCAGACTTAAGTCTAGTAAGCATTTTTACTTAGTAAGCTAAGTAAGCATTTTTACTATGTGAAGCAAATCAAATGCTTTTATTATTCAGCCATTTTGCCTTTTGTGGTGTGTTGTACATTTAATGATAGAGTGCTGGTAATTCAAAATGCAAATGAACCATTAGCCAGCACAGGCTCTGTCTTTAATTTACACAAAGTACACATATATATGTGTTTCTGAGTGAAGGGCCTGATGCTGTTTGCAGGGGCGGGAAGGACCGGGATGGGGAGCTGCGGTATAACCCGTTCCGCATCGCGCCCTACCTGCTGAAGGTGCAGGGGGTGGTGGGTGGGGAGGAGGAGCAGCCCTGCTGCCTGGCGCTGGCCGAGAGAATCATCTCGGGATACGAAGGTAAACCGATGGACACTCCTGCCCCTCCCTTCACCTGCTCGGGATGGCTCTGTGCTCTGGTCCTCTGTGGTGCTGAAGCATTCCCCGTGCCTCTCTCTCTCTCCCTCGCAGCCCCTCGGATCCCCATGGACAAACGCATCTTCACCACCACACATTCCCCAGGCTGCGTCTTCCTGGAGGTGGATGACCGGTGAGTACCGGTGACCGGGCCAGCATGCTGTCAGAGTGGAACCCAGGGAAAGCAACTGTCCACTGTCCTAAAACAGCTCTTTCTAAATCCCTCCTTCACCATACACCCCATTTTTTAAAGAGGTTCTGCAGTCCTCACACCTGCTTTAATGCTAAAGCTCGACTTAGGTGGTGCTGAAAGTTTGAGCATTTGATTCCCTCTACTTTCCATACAGTGATTTCTATTGTCTGCTTCTAACGCAGCATCAAAGTCATATTTTTCTGTCGCTGTGTTTAAAGAGAGATCTACTGTAGGTTTCTGGTGTGTTTAAATTGAGTTTAAATTGTTTTCTGTGTGTCTGCAGTGCTGTGCCTTTGCTGGGATACCTCCCTCAGGACTTGATTGGAACCTCAGTGCTGACCTGCCTGCACCCCGAGGACCGCACACTGATGCTGGCCATGCATCGCAAAAGTGCGTCTGCCAAACGCCGGATCTCGCATGCTCAGAGTTGTGAGACTCATGAAGTGTGTTGAGCTTTACCATTCTCTCTCTCTCTCTCTCCCTGCAGTTCTGAAGTATGCGGGCCAGCCTCCGTTCGAGCACTCCCCGATCCGCTTCCGCTGTCAAAACGGGGACTACATCACACTGGACACCAGCTGGTCCAGCTTCATCAACCCGTGGAGTCGCAAGGTGGCCTTCATCATCGGCAGGCACAAAGTCCGCACGTGAGTCCCTGTCCCGCCACTCCCAGCACCCCGAATCGGAAGGGTTTTGGGAAAGATTCTCCAGTGGTTGGAAGTCGAATAATTTGCTTAAAACTATCTTTGTCAAAGTAACATCCTGAATGGATATGAACACCATGGAATCACTCAAAGGCATAAGACGATATGCTCAGCTTGCAATACGATACATTTCATGAAGTGATTCACGAGTGGTTTACTACTCACGTTATCACAAAATGATATTCACCCCGAGAAATAATGCGTTCTTTCTGTTCTTTCTGTTCTTTCTGTTCTTTCTGTTTCCTTTATTCATATTTGAAACCCCTTGTTGTGCCAATATTTATGATGTATCGCAGGTTTGAGTGCCATGTCTATTTTTATAAAACCAGTCAATCATTGATTGATTAACGTAAGGTTAGCCGCTTAGTGCAGCTGCATAAAGTAAAAAGGAATACCGTAATGTAATATTTGACTACATGAAACTGTAGCAACATTATCCGATGGTGCTGCTAGATTTGCTAGCTAGCCAGTGAACAAGCTAGCTAACAAGCTAGGTTTTGAGACATCTTTGTTTATGTAATATTAATGTTATACCGTACAGTTCAGAGTTTCCTGCTTACTAGACTTATTTCTGCAAAGAGATGGTAAACATTTCCATCATCAGTAATTTAACGGGGCTGTTGCTGATGTGGAATGTATCACTAACGATATTTATGTTTGTCAGTACACGATGGTGTTAACAGGATGTGTGAAATTTCCATTTGTCTGTGGTACTTAGATGAATGTTGTCACGACTTGAACACAAACTGTCCAATAGGGACAGTGGGTTGGAACTAAATGATTAAATACTGCTGCTGGGGTAGAAGACAGAAGTACAGCAAGGAAAATTTTATGGACATCATCTTTCTGGAAAATAAGTGGATTGCATTCTAGACAGCTGTACTCTGAGTTACACGGCAATTTGATTTTGCAGCAAAACATTTTGCCTCGTGTCTAATAGCTAACAAGTGTTCTACCCTCCCAGGTTTGGAAAAAAATGTATATGGAATTACATCTAAAATAGAACAGACAGATTCCACCCTTACTGATATGGCTGTCCTTCCTTGGCACACACTGAACTATCCAATCTTTCCATCCCTTTTGTGTCATTGGTCTTGTGGTGGTTGGGTTGGGCATTTATGATAATCGGTTTGCTACCACATGCCATGAAGCATTGACTTGTATGATCCAATCAGAAGATGTTGTTCTGCTTTGAGCTATGATTAATATAAGCCTTTGTGTCACTGACAGCAGAATGATAGCTGCATCCATTTGGGAGTTCTTGAAGGCTCGCTGTTCCATAATCTCTGGTCCCAGTGATTATTTGATTGTTGTAATCACTCAACTCCTGGTGTAAAAGCATTTCCCCCAGTGCCTGAAGACCTCCCCTTCCTTACAGCAGGTGGGCCCCTGACCCTCTTCTCTCTCTCCATTCCCCGCAGTGGCCCTCTCAATGAGGACGTGTTTGCAGCGCGGAGCAAAGGGGACCTGCCGGTCATTCACGAGGAGATCAAGGAGCTGCAGGCGCAGATCTACAAGCTCTTCCTGCAGGTCAGTGTCTGCACAGGCCTGCAGAAATGCCGTTTTTACCAGACTCCTGCACTCATTCTCCTCGGAAGGGGTTTGGGTGGATGATCAGACAAAGGCCTGTGGACATCCCTGACAGGGCAGACTGATGAATGCGTGATTTCCCGTTACTGTCTCCTCCGCAGCCCGTCCACAACAATGGCTCCAGTGGGTACGGCAGCCTGGGCAGCAACGGCTCCCACGAGCACTACATCAGCGTGGCGTCCTCCAGTGACAGCAACGGCAACCTGTGGGAAGACACGCACCGCGAGCCGGTGAGACAGCGCCCCCTGTGGCCTGGAGTATACATGCGGCCCCTGTTCAGTTTAGATTTAGATTCTCGTATCTGTGTCAATGCCTTAGTAAACATCCTTGGGCTGGTTCATTAATGTTTCATGTCATTTGATCACAGGCTCTGACAAGAGTGTATGTGTGTGTGTGTATGTGTGTGTATATGGTGCGTAGATGACACTGCAGCAAATTTGTGCTGACGTCAACAAGGTAAAGAGTTGGGGCCAGCAGGCTTACCTGGACTCGCGGAGGAAGCTCACCCCCATTGTGAAGGCCTCCACAGGTAAACATCCCCCCCGTGAGCCAGGGACTCAATCTGCAGTTACCTGCCACCTCAGAGCTTTCAGACATCCTGTGTCTTTGTCACAGGGCCAAGAGCTCCTCTTCCTCACCCGGCTCAAAATGTGGAGGTCAGGGGTCACCACGGCCAGTCCCACGAGGAGTCCAGGAAGCAGCCGCACGTTCCATCCTACCAGCAGATCAACTGTGTGGACAGCATCATCAGGTAAGAAAAGCACCGCCACGCCAGTCCATTCAGTCCTTACCTGTTCTGCGTGATCTTGCTGCAAAAATACTTACATTGAATCACACAAGGTTATAACTGTAGCTTTTCTGATCACGGCATCATCAGTAAGTGAAAATGTTTTCTTAAATTTTGCTTTAGATCTGAGCTCATCTGAACAAATAATGTTGATTTTCAAGATATCAGCCCCATAGAGCTCAGGTCACCCCACTGTCCTCAGTCGAGACACATAATTGACATTCATCACAGCTGAATCAGTTAATAAGACAGTAGTGGCATGGATGTGTAACAGCAATGTTGTTATGAGTTTGCTTTGGTTTAAACTTAAATGTGGTCAGTGTGGAACACCTAGCTGAAGGCACGGTGGCTGCTGTCTGTATTCAGGTACCTTGAGAGCTGCACTGTTCCAGCACTGAAGCGCAAGAGCGAGTCCCTGTCCATCGCTACCTCCTCCTCCTCATCCTCCACGTCGGAGGAAGACAAGACCCCCGCGGCCCTGCACGAGGGCACGGCGCACACAGAAGGTGAGCACAGCGGGACGGTCCCAGAGACACTCGAATTATCCTGCGGCCCGGGCGAGATGTAAATGAGCCGGGCCTCATCTTCTCTTTGTTCATCCCTCCTGCAGAGGTGGCGCTGGTGGCCCCTGGGGTCCCGGACAGCCAGGTGTCGGCTGAGTCTGCGGCGGCGGTGGTGGGCGCCCCCCTGACGGACATCACCCTGTCCACCAAGGCCATGAGCGTGGTGTCTGTCACCAGTCAGTGCAGCTACAGCAGCACCATCGTCCACGTGCCCCAGCCGGAATCTGGTAAGCGTTTGCTGCAGACGGTGCCCGCAGACAGATGAGATGCATCGTTCCTCAGAGGATAATGGTCACACCGGCACCGCCCTCTTTCCTGCAAACAGAGGTGACGGCGCTGGAGGACGCCCCGATGGGCAGCGAGCAGGCCGACCCGGCCCCGCCTCCGCCCCGGCCCCAGCCCAGCTCGGCCGCCGCCCCTGAGGAGTTCCGCGTGGTGGGGCTGACCAAGGAGGTGCTGTCAGCGCACACGCAGAAGGAGGAGCAGGAGTACGTGGACCGCTTCCGGCACCGCATCCTGCAGAGCCCCTACAGCTCCTACCTGCAGCAGGACGACGGCAGCATGGCCCACTCGCACCACCATGGTGAGCAGGCAGGGGGCGCTACAGCTCACCCACAGCTTTGTAGTCCAAACAGTACAGTGCAGCCAGAGTATTATGCTGACTTGGCTAATTTTGCTGGTATATCAAACCACATTTCCTATTAAATGTGTTTCTTATGCTGAGACTCTGTAACATAATACTACATATAGCATCATATTAAGTTATGTCGCTCCTGGCAAATTGTTATGTATATTATATATGTAGTGACTGATTCTGGTCAAACATTAGTTAGTGTATGCAAACTTGCACATGGTGTTTGATCACACCAATTGGCAGGTTGCATGAAATGGCACAATACCAGTCTCACTAATTCAGACTGAGGACTAAAGTGATAATTGTTTGTAAATACATGCCAGAAGTACATCCATTGCAGCGAGGATTCCATTTTAATCTTTTTTTTTTTGTCTCTCAGGTGACCAGGCCATGAGGCCGGTAAGTGCAGGCGGATGGAACAAGTCCAAGACCGGCAAGCCGAAACACAAGCGGCCTAAACCGCAGTGCTCGTCGGACAGCTATGCCTCCCCTCCCGGGAACTGCCGCCCCCCTCGCCGGACCCCCGTGGCCCTGGACTCCTCCTGGCCCCCCTCCGAATCCTCCCAGCGGCAGCCGACGTCCGACGTGGGCTTCATGCCACCCCTGGTCATGCCCTTCCAGCACCCGTACTTCATGCTGGGGCAGGTGGGCGGGGACATGATGGGCTCCGCCCCCATGACTAGCACCCTCCTCAACCCGGCCGGCCAGCAGAGCGGGGTTCCCTTCGTTCTGAGGCCAGACCAAACCTTGCAGCCCATGCAGCCAGTACAACCCATGCAGCCACTGCAACCCATGCAGTCCATGCAGCCCATGCAGCCAGTACAACCCATGCAGCCCATGCAGCCAGTACAACCCATGCAGCCCATGCAACCCATGCAGCCGGTGCAGGGAATGAGCCCTTACATGGCGCCCGTTATGGCTCTGATCCTGCCCAACTTCCCCACCTACCCCAACTACCCCATGTACCCCCAGGGGATGCCCCCAGCGGCGGCCCCAGCCCCTCCCCTCCTCCCCCAGCCTTACAACATCGCCGGCTTTGCCCCCGCCCCCTTCCCCATGGCCCACACCCCCCAGACTCCCAACCTGGTTTCCTCCCCGAGCGCCCCGCCGTTCCTCTCCTCCCCCAAGCCGCCCTCCTCCCTGGGCGAGGACCTGGACGCCACCCAGCCGCCCGCCCTCTTCTCTAGCTCGCGCTCCAGCTCCCCCCTGCAGCTGAACCTCCTGCAGGAGGAGCTGCCCAAGCCGGCCGAGCCGCAGAGCAGCGTGGGCCGGGCAGAGAGTCTGCACGAGCAGCGCGCCAAGGGGGTGAGTCGCGCCATCTGCCCGCGCCTGGGCGCTAACACGTGTCCCTCTCCTAACCGAAATCAAAAGCTAGCCTCCGTGCAATATCATCACGCCTTGGCAAAGTCCATACTGTGTGGAAACAATATTTTGCTGCCAGAACTATCTTTTTCAAAATAGGAAACGGTATATTGTACATCTGTGTCTCATTTTTATTGTCACATCAGATTTCGGTTGTCAGCCTGTACAAATGACTGAAAAATAACGCGCTAAATGGTAAAACTAAAGGTTGCAAAGTTAGCTTTTCGATAGTGTGCTTCCACCATGTGAAGCCAGAAGAATTTTTGTTCTTCAGATTAGTTATTCTTTATTATTCTTAATTGTGTGGAGTAGTTCACACTCTCATCAAAAACCTGTTTGAACGTACCGTTCTTTTGCAGAAGATGGAGATACACGGTAAGGTAGTATGCAATATGTAAACTGGGACATCATGAAGGCAACCCGTGCTAAACGTGGAATGTCTGGACACTCGGCGGTGCTGGAAGTGTCCTGATGGCCTGCTCCTCTTCTCTCCCCCTAGGAGGACGCGCCCAGCGAGTCGGGTAACCACGACGCCCAGTCTACCTCCAGCGAGCTGCTGGACCTGCTGCTGCACGAGGACGCCCGCTCCGGCACCGGCTCCAACGCCTCCGGCAGCGGCTCTGGGGAGTCCGGCGGCTCCCTGGGCTCCGGCTCGGGCTCCGGCTCCAACGGCACCTCCACCAGCCACACAGGCAAGCCTGCTGCCCTCGCCTGCACACCTGTGTGCCTGTGCGGGATTCCTGCGTGAAACGAGGACCTCACACTCTGCCCTCTGTCACAGTGCAAGGGTCCCACCTTAGCGTGAAAAGTGACATTACGTTATTATATCCGTTTATAGAGCTGGACATTTACTGAGGCAATTCTGGGCAGGCCCAAGGGCACAGCAGCAGTGCCCCAGTGGGGAATCAAACGAGCAACCTTTCGGTTACAAGACCTGCTCCTTACCGCTATTTTACACTACTGCTCTGTCATGAAACATTAGTGGAAGGGAAGATGCGCAACCCAGGTCTTCGCAGCAAACGAGCTGGAGCTGTGTATAGGTGGAGCCTGATGTTGCTTAATGTGTCTGTCTCAAATGAGGGTTCAGACCTTGTGTCTTCCACTGTAACACTCCTTTTGTTTCGCCAGGCACAGGACTCTGCTGATTTTGTGCTGTTAAATAAATGGTTCCTGACAGGACCAGATATGTGTATTTTTACATGCGTTAGTTCATTGTTTAGGGCTACTATGCAATTCTGTGTTTAACTGGCCTAAGTTAGTAAACCCACAGGTGTGTATGCTTATGGACTTTCCCCGTGGAGACATTGGAGAGTTTTGAGAGTAATATCTTTATTGTTGTCCCTGTGTTTTATGAGCCAAATTTAAATTTAGAGTTGTAAAAGTAGCAAACAAAAGCTGATGCATTTAATCTGTCGATTGGTACAGTCATCCTGTATCCTGATCGTCCTGTTTGTGTCCTGTGCATGTGGGACTGTTTATTTTTTTCTATGCAAGCCAGCAATCTATTGCTGCTACATCTGTTACAGCTCATTTGATTATGTATTTATGATCTGATACAGCCAGTGTCTTTGGCAGTACATGACGTGTCTCATCTTGCCAGCCAATTGCCAGTCATTATTAATGGTGTGGAAAGCCTGAGGATCTTGGCCTCCGTGTCTGAAGCCACCTCTCTCTTGGTCCCTCTCTTCCTCTCCTTATTTCTCTCAGATTTAAATAGTTTTTTTTTGGCATGAAATACATTGTGTAAACACTGCCCAAGCATATAGTAGGCACATATGCATATGTACACTTTCTCTCTGTCTTGCTCTGTTTCTCTTTCTTTGTCACCTTCCCCCCTCTCTCTCACTCTCTCACTTTCCCCCCTCTCTTTCCCCCCCTTTTCTCCCACTCCCTCCCTTTCTCTTCTCTCCCCCTCACTCTGACTCCTTCTCCTTCCCTCCCTCTCTCTCTTACCCTTTCCCTTTCTCTCTCTCTCTCCCTCTTCTTCCCTCTCTCACTCTCTCATTCTGTCTGCCTCCTACCCACAGGCAGCAGCAACAGCAGCAAGTACTTTGCCAGCAACGACTCATCGGACACGTCCCGCAAAGCCCGCAAGAGCCAGGAGCCGCTGGAGCGGCCCAGCTTTGACAAGTGCGTGGAGGACTCCCTGTGGACCATGATCCAGCGGACCCCCGAGCCCGTCATGATGACCTACCAGATCCACACCAGGTACCGTGCGCCCCCCTCCGCTGCTGCAGCGCCCCCCACACAATTCCTCACCCCCCCCCCCCCCCCCCCAAACCTCCCGGTGTCACTCTGCACTCTGCCACATAGCAGACGAATCACATGTCTGGGCTGTCTCTCTCCACAGGGGAGAGGGTTAGTGCCTGCAGTCACACTCACCGAGGTAGTTGTCTCTTTGCTCTGTGCGTTGCCAGAGGTAGGTGATTTCAGCCGCCCCGTTACCGGAGCACCCCCTTTCGGTCCTCTGAGTGGAGAGTTCTCTCTCGAGGTGATATTAATGTGAGAGAATAGACAGAGGGAGCAGGCCCTGGCAAGGGATGGCTTATGGGGTTTATTGGAGGTCTTGATCGTAGACTCTTCCTCCCGGGACTTAAGCATACAGGAAATGTGGGTCCAGTTTTGTGTGTGTGTGCGTGTGTGTGCGTGTGTGTGTGTGCGTGTGTGTGTGTGCGTGTGTGTGTGTGCGTGTGTGTGTGTGCGTGTGTGTGTGTGCGTGTGTGTGTGTGTGTGCGTGTGTGTGTGCGTGTGTGTGTGTGTGTGTGTGTGAGAGAGAGGTCACATCAGGTGGTACAGTTTATGTGTATATTGTGAGTACATGCAGCGGTGCAGTGTTCATGTGTATGGAGAATACGTTTGTGGTGTGTGCGCACTGTGCAAACGTTTGCCTGTGCAGAAAGCGGCTTTAGTGTGCGTGAGTGCGGGCGCACGTGTGTGTGTGTCTGTTTAACCCGGCTGTGCAGTTGAATCTGTTTGTGCGCGTGTATGTGCAGGGACCAGGCCCAGGTTCTGAAGGAGGACCGGGAGAAGCTCCTCCTCCTGCAGCCGCTGCAGCCCTGGTTCACTCAGGAGCAGAAGGAGGAGCTGGCTGAGGTGCACCCCTGGATCCAGCAGCACACACTGCCCCAGGAGATTGACACGCAGGTGAGTGCCAGACCTACACACATGCAGCATTGCACGCACACACACACGCGCAGGTACTGCCTCCACTCACAAATACATCCCAGGAACCCCTTCTATCCCTCATACACTGAGTGTTTGCTTGCCAGAGAGGCATTATTAATAATTGCACTTTACCACTAGAGGGTTGCTGTTCTCTACATTACATTACATTACATTATTGTTGTCATTTAGCACACACCCTTATCCAGAGATTACATTATTTACATGTTATCCATTTATACAGCAGGATATTTACTGAGGCAATTCTGGGTTAAGCACCTTACCGAAGAGTACAGCAGCAGTACCCCAGTGATAAATTGAACCATCAACCTTTTGGTTACAAACACTGCTCCTAACCACTCTGCTACACAACACTGCTGCTACACAGGCAAGAAGAAGAATCATAGCAGTAGTGAGCGAGTGGGTGGAGAGGGGTGGAGGGGGGATGGAGAACAGTCTGCCTGAACAGTCTGTGTAATGTACGGCGCAGGTCAGACTGTGGCTTTCGGACAGGGATTGTTAGCGGAGCTCCTGTGTTGCTGTCCTCTCCCCGTCTCATGCCCGGTCTTCTTCCCTGTGCTGCAGGGCTGTGTTGGCTGTTGTGCTGCGCCCAACGGCGCGTCGCCTCCGCAGTCTCCACAGTCTCCGCACTCTCCACGCCTGCAGACACCCGACACGTCCTGCCCCCTCAACAGCCCGCCAGAGGACGAAAGCCCCGCCCCTGACACCTGACACCTGACACCTAGCCCCACCTCCAGGGGAGTGTAGCCACATGGACAAAACGGCCACGCCTCTCAGGGCCCCCTTGGAACTCCATCCGCCCGATCCCCTCTGCACATCAGAAAGGAGGAGGGACCTTTCTGTCTGTGTACCTTTCATTAACACACATATACTACGCAAATATGCGCCAGGAAATGCCGCTTGAGGACTTGAACCCGTTGTTTTGGCTACAGCTCAGTGTTTGTTTTTGACCAGTTCAAGAACAAGGCCAGTTATAAGTACATAACAAGTACAAGTACATTACAAGTATATAACACCAGAGATGGAGAGAGCAGCAAAGAGAGTGACATTTGAAATGACTCTATCCTCTCCTTGTCTGCTGCACCTGTATATCTTCAAATGATGGACCTCCACAACTGTGAATCTTAAACCATCCAGCAGTGTATATTTATATTTACACACAAATTCCTTTTTCATATTCTTTTGTAGATTGTATTCAAGCACGATGGTATAAATATATACATATATTATTTTTTTGATTAAGCCTCCTACGTTGGTGTTTTTTGTACAGTTTTGAGAGTTCTGTGCAAGGCTATGGATGGTGTGGCCAGGTCAGGTGTTTTCTGGTGCTGTTAGCTTCCTCTCTGTACATCAGAGGCTCTCTCTAGCCCCTTGGCCCTAGGGTTGATGTTGGGGTTGGGGGTGGGGGTGTGACCATTAACCTTTCCTGCAGTGTAGTTGTGCATAGTTTGTGCACAAGCTTTTGTAACAGTGTAGGAACATTCTGGCAGATTGCGTGTGTTTGCGAGAGGAGGTCCAACGGGTGCCACATATCAGCACACACGCAGCGGAGAATACGCACAAGATGGAAATACATGACTCTGGGACAGAGGGAGAACCTCTTTCATAAAGGACAACACCTTTTTCACCACATTCTCTTTGTATCAGTCGTGGGCCAGCTGAACTGAAAGCAGCACTCTGGGTGTTTTTTTTTTCATCCACATTAACTTTTTAACGTTTGTAATTACAAGAAGAACTTCAAGGCTGGGTTGCGTGAAATGCCTCAGTCGGCATGTCTGTTGAAGGTACACGCCCAGTGGTTTTCGAGTTCACGCGGTTGGCTCTGTACTTTTGCCTTCCTTTGGAAAGCTCTGGCATCTCTATGTGTTTAACGTTCCCTGAGTGTGTAAGGAAATTCTTGAACTCCGTATATATTTCATCGCTCCGATGAGTTCCAGCCAAGTGTTTCTCTTTGTTTCAGTGAAACTACACGTTAGACAGTACCATCTCCAATTAAAAAAAAAATGTTCTGAGTTCGCTCACCTCAGTGAAATGCAAATGTGTTTCCTGTCCTTTCTTGTGGTTTTGGCTGCTATGAAGTGATACAGACATCTGTGTGTACTTGTTGATTAGTAACTTCAGGTTATTACGTTGAAATGTATGACTGTAAGGCTTTGTACGCCGCAGGCCACAGAGCCTGTGAGTGAGTAGAGGAGGAAGGAGTGAGGCTTCCTTTACCCCCGGGTGCAAAGCAGGGCACCTTCATGTTTTTTATGTCTTTCCGTCCACCCTAAACCAACAGTAAAGAGGCGAACCAGCCTAAGTCCTCTTTTACCTGAGATCTACATTCTTAAAGCACTTGCGTGTTGCCATGTAATAAAAGAAGTTGCATACAGAACAGCCCCCCCAAAACCATTCTGTAGCCAGTCTGTTTGCGATGGCTAGCAATGACGGCAGAAACAATAGCATCCCTTACTTGCTGACTGACTGACACAGCAGTGAGCGGGCAGCTCCCCTGAAAGTAATGACAGTACCTTCACTGTACCACTAGGTGGCGAAAAGGCACTGATAAGGGGATCCACCAAAGTAGAAGCAGCCCCTGAGCACTGCCTGTTTGGGTTTTTTTTTATTTTATTTTATTTATGGAAATGTCATGCCAAAAAAATGCAAACAAAAACACTTCTGTGAAAATGTTCCGTAGTGTGTCCGTTTTCTGTTGTGGTAATGTCCCTACCTTTATTTCCCCTGTCAGAGATACTGTTTGTCTGGGATGGTGGAGTGTTGTAATGGCGCCTGTAGGTGAGGCCAGCTGGTGGCATTGTTCAGGAGAACACCCACCTCTGTGTATCTAGTGAAACTGCTGGGCTTAATACAGTTTTGCCACAGGACAGGAGTCACAGGTTTTGTACAGTATTTTTAGAGAAAAAAAAAGTATATTACAGTACCTTGTATTTTACAGTATAGGAAAACTGATATGAAGTTTATGAAAAAGACATTTTGTCAATTATTCAGGGAGGCATTTTGCGACACCATGAAATGAATAAATAAAAGATGACTATTACTCCTTTTTGGGTGTTTTGTCCTTTCCTTTGCGACTGCTTAATTGGAAGTAGTCCCTTGCTTTGAACATTTCCTGCTTTGAACATTTCCAACTCTGTATAGAAGTAATGCTGATTGTTGTGTTTTCCCTTTCCTCTCTGGAGGCTAAATCTGTGATATTGAGGATGGCTTTGTTTACATTTATGTTTTGTCTTTATTGAGGGAGCTCTTAAAAAACATAATTTAGTCTGTTGCTTTATTCTTTCACGAATTTACAATGTGACCTTATAAACATTTGGGAACACGAACAACTGCACAGAAAAACTGGTGCAATTAGCAGGCCAAGCTGAAGACAGGCCCCACTTGCACAAAATCTGATATGGCAGCGAGCCAGTGTGACCTATTGACGACGTCTCTCTGTTGACAGCCTCCGTCAGTGTGGGGAAATATATGTTTCACCCCAATGAAAATAAATGGACCTGAACAGATGCCTAGCACCAACAGAAATAATTCATCCATCGCCTTTTTAGAAAATGAAAACAAAACAAAAAACATTACACGGTCCATTGACTCGGTATTGACTTGATATCGGAAACATGCAAGGGACAGCTGTGATCATCAAATGCATTCAACGGTGAAGAATCTAAAAACTCATTCTGAAAGAACTGAAGACACTTCAGTGTTGTTATAAAAACAGGAGGTCTATCTCACCGCTCCTTGTTTTAACGGCTGGGAAACACTGCTGCTCAGCACTGTGTTGCTCACAGGTCCACTATCCCAGCAGACTGGTGGGAAGTGTTTGCACATCGCTGATGTTATCGGTCAGTTCGTGAATGCTTATGGCAGATAGTGGCGGTAGAGAAGCACATGGTTATGGCTGCAAACAATAAGGCAAAACTACAGTGTGGCTTAGCCTTGCAAGAACTACTTGCTTGGTGTGTGATTACTAGACCAAACCAAACACTTCCCCAGAGTTTAGCTTGACTGATCTGTAGGTGCCTATTTTTCAGTCCATATTTCTGTTAATGCTGTTAAGAGACAGTTTTGTGGAATGGCATGGCGTTTAATCTGGAGACACGCGATGTGTATTCAAATACAAACGCTGGAGACAAGCGATGTGTATTCGAATACAAAGCGATGTCGCTACATCCGACCGGAGCCAAATGGCGCCTCTTGTGAACCCTGTGGAGCCAATTAGGTTACAGGGCTCAGGAAATACCCAATTAGAGAGGGAGCTGTTTAGCTATGCACAGCTCCACAAGACCAATCAGAAACAGCACCCCCGCTGGTTATCATAACTCATATGCAAATGTGACTGCTGTTAACTGTATAAAAAATGAACTAAATTCTATACCTGTTGAACTTCTGCTCAATGCTGATGTTCCCACGGCCGGCTGTGCAAATAAACCTCCCTGTCTTTTGCTACGAACATCGAATCTGCTTCTTTGTCGTAACGAAACACTTTTTGGTGTTCCGGACTTTTACTAACAATGCTAACCGTAAATGATTTTTACACACAAGGTACTGAATAAATGTAAGAAAAGTCAAAATGAAGGCATTTCAAAACATAAAGCTTTATTTGTATTTAACATACAGATTGGCCTTCAGGTGTTTCAGTCAAATTGTTCTGACAATCCATATTTACTATATTTACACTTGAGACAGAACTGATGGTGATCAAAGTATAAAAATTCAATGCAGGAGTCATTTTTTCCCCAAACTGGGTATGCCAATATTTCTTTGATGTTTTAGGGCTACCTGGGGACTGAAATACAACAAAGATGAGTTCTTTTCCTGGAAATGTGAATGCCGATAGTTTGACTCCTGCTGTAATCCTCTCAAGGTGGTGTCCCCTGCCTATCTATTCCCTAGTCTGTGATCATGTGTCTGGTTGGGATTACTTTTTTGCCATTTTCATGCTATGTGCAATTTGTGTATCAGTCTTTCACACTGAGCAGTACGTGTGTGAGAGAGGGAGATGGAGACTGAATCCAAGACTGTGAGTCAGGTCTCTCTGTGAGGTGGGCGGTGCGTGCGTGTCGGGGCACGTGTGTGCGCGTGTGCGTTGGTGTGCATGCGTCGTTGAGTGTGTGCGTGTGTGTGTACATGTGCACGTGCCAGTCTCAGACACAGTACTTCCAGAAGCACTCAGAGGTGCTTCCTCTCTTCCTGTACTGTTTCCTGGTGCCCAGGAAGCGAGCGAAGGGATGCAGTCTGCTCTGTTTCTCCAGGAGGACCTGAAAGAGTGTAAGGGGAGGCAGTCAAACACGCAGGCAATATAGAACACATAGCAGTCACCAAGGCATTGTAAGGAAGCCCATTCTTTGGGATAATGGCCCAGATTGTTATTTTTTGCGCAGTTTGGTTAAATACTTACTAAATAAATTATTCACAAAACTCATAGAAGCATGAAAATGACACATTTCTTCCTCGGCGGACGACAGATTGTGAAAAGCTAACACAAAATGGAAGTTGGACATTTTTTGAATTTTGTGCAGTGGCTTCAGGTAATTCAAACAGCCTAAAATTGCTTGATGAACTGGCAAGACAATCAAAGCATGAAGTCTATCCTTCATGTAGGCATGGTTGTAGCAGCTCTTACCTCTTTCACTGCCTCTCTGGGGAGGTATGCTACTGATCTGATACCTGTGAAATACAGAGCTCCTTCAGTGCAGGAAAGGAAGACAAGGCTTCATCTAATCAGGACAAACCAATCATCATAAAGCTGAAGCATTGGGTAGACCTTATTTCCAACTCAACCTACAGTATACAAGTATAGACTGTGCACTAATTACCATATTGAGTCTCTGGAGAGGAGTGAAGCAATGCTTAATATTATATTATACTCCAAGGCTAATGTTTTACCTCAGTACAAGTAGTGTGCTCTACATTTTGCTTTACAAGCGACATTAAACTGCCTCTTCCTTGTGGGTTTAGACACAGTTCACATTTGTGTTAGCTTGAAGCTAGACGACTGTAATGGGAGAGGGTGTCTCACCATCTCTGCCGAGCTCCCCAGCCAATAGGGAGGGGTAGCCTAAACCTGTCCTGCTCTGGGACAGGTAAGCCTGGTCAGACAGGGACAAATCCTCTGGACCAACCGCTCTGCCCTCCTCCATTGACACTGCAAACACGACATACAGTCAGCATACGGCCCACCATGTATATTCATATGAAGGCTACACAGCAGCTGCAACGCAAAATGACACTCACACCAGACTGTGGTCACAGCACCCAGTCAACACTCTGTAACTGCAACACACAGTCAACATTCACACCAGAGTATAGCAATAACACCGGCACTGCCGACTGTACAACCACAATGCACTGCAACAACAACCGACAGGCAAAACTGACAGCAGCAAACAGCTATAGCACATATTGAGCAAGATGGATAGACAACAACTCTAGCGCTGTGGCAAGAACAGCCCGGAATTTGCACCACAATGCTGCAGTAACACCACATAGTAGAGTATGTATCAGTATACAATAAACCCTTATTTCAAAGTCAATGACCAGCAACATTCTCTCAGGCGAACCCTGAACCATGAATTCATGCTTTTATCTTTGTGCCAATTATGCTGTTGTGCAATGTTGAGGTAAGGTGACCCCAGTTCTGCAGACTGCCTCTAGGCAGGGAGTCTCTCATAGGTTGGCATTTAGAGGCGGGTGGCTGGGGACTCACCTGGCCCTGAGTAAGAGACCTCTCCGGAGTCTGTGATGGGGTGTGAGAAGACGGACCCAGAGGCAGCGAGAATCAGGGCCCAGGACAGGAGCAGCTTGCACATCATTTCTGCAGATAGGGTGGGGCCGGGCGGTGGCGTTCCTTGGGGGACTTCGGGGAGATCGTGCTCAAGAGGTCGGAAGTCCAATTGTGTTCTCCTGGCTCTCCTCGCGGGGTATATATACCCCCCCGTCCCAAGAGCCTACCCCTCCCGGTCCCACTTCTGCCTTCATAACACCCGCACCCCCACCCCGCATCCCTTTGCGGCCGTAAATCCTGTTAAAATCTCCTGTTGCTCGTATATCAAGGCCCCGGCCAACAGGAGCGAGAGAATGAATGGACCAATAAAAGAAGGGGACAAGTGCGATGCTCTGTGCGTCAGGGACAGAGCCGTATTTTACCACCCAAGCCATTAATTCAGCTTTTTTTTTTTACAGAGTTCATAAATTGACTGAACGCAGGTGCACTGAGAGCCCTGTGTCAACGGCATCGGGTGGAGACAGGCAAATTGCCCACTTAATTCACTTATTAAACTGCCCCTCAGATTAATTCGCAAAACCACCCATCTAATTTACTGAAAGGGTGAGCAGTTTGTCAGTTCTGGAAAATAAGAAAATAAGGATCTATATTCAGATGCTGTGTTTGCCTTAGGCCTGGTTAAATACTGTGTGCAGCTCAGCATATTAATGGGATTATAATAAGATATTAGTGGCTAATTAGATAATTTATTCATTTTGACCATATCTACACCTGTGTGCCTGGATTTGGCTTCACCATAATGAATTTATAAGCCTACACAATAAGTGTAATCCTCTATCTGTGATTAAAAAAAATAACAACAGTTCGATGCAAGACATGCACAAGATAAGGATTAAACATAGCCTATGGGATATAGAGCAAGTGTATATTTACATTTACATTTACATTTATTCATTTAGCAATCTTATCAATATCACCAACACAAGTATTTTTGTTTAAACACACATCAGCTTTGTATTACTACTTACTAACATAATATTGATGAAGATAACAGAATATTTGAATATTATTCAAAACTATGCAAACTGAGACTTATTTTTTGTGGGGGAAGATGGAGTCAAAATGTAAGATATTTAAAAAGAGGTTTCTTCCTGTCATTATCATGCATCTTTTTCACTTTGGTAGCTCCGTGATATTTCTGATACAATATACCATTGCAGACTTTGTTAGTTACTCACTCCATAAGGACAGGAGTGCAATGACGCCCTACAACTCTCTTCTACCTAACAGCAGGAGTTAAGCAGGAATGGGCTTGGTTAGTACTGCTGGAAGTGGTATTGGTGGGCCAGTAGGTGGCAGTCTTTCCTCTGGACCTTACAGAAGACCAATGTCCCAGTGCAGTGATGGGAGCACTGTGCTATAGGAGATCCTGTCTTGCAGAAGACATGTTAAACCATGGTTCTGACCCTCTCTGGTCATTAAACATCATTAAAGTACATTTAATGTACTTTGTGGTTCTCTACTTCCCTGGCCAAATTCCCAGTCAGGGTCTTTCAGTCTGATCATACAACAATGCCCTAATGTAATTGGCTTAATAACCTCCCTTTCTGTCTCTGCTGATGTCTGGTGAGTGTTGTGGTATAAAATGGCTGCCATGCATCACCTGGGTTGGTACTATATGTTAGTTGTGGTAGAGTTCAGAAGTGACACATTGATAGATTCTTTTCTGTACAGGATTCTGTACAGAAAGTCCATTTGAGCATGCTTTCAAGGTTTTCATTTTCAAATTTTTTAGATAAAATTACTCAATTAGGTTCTATTTAACAGTTATACCTAATTACAGATGTACATTGGAAAGGATTAAAGTAAGGTATGGTTAAAAGAGAACAGCCTTGGGTTCCCTTGAAAGCCAGTGCAGAGGAAAAAGGGTCTTCTGCTGCAGCTTGATATTTGTAATTACCTGGAGACATATGAGCTGTCACCTTATCTGGAGTTGGACTTTGAGAACCTAGACTGTCAATCCAGCAGTAATCCCTCGTCCCTGAGTAACCGCTGTGTGGTGATGCGTCTGGACACAGAGTTCTATAATCAACATGCGACTGCATCTTTCCTGATTAAATGGGGACGGCTTGCGTGGTGAAGGGCAAGAGGAGACAGTTGGATGCCTGGTGAGTCAGAGCTGGAAGTGGCTAGAAAAGAATAAATAACCTACAACTGTCAAAAAGGGGAAACTTAAAGATATAGGTGTGTGACCTTATTCCTGATACAAAGCCCCCTTTTCCAAACCAGACAGAGGAGTCAGGGTTTGAGATGGAGGCAGTGATGTAGGCTATATACATGTTGGTTAAAGTGTTGAAAGAACCCCGCCGTCTCTCCGAAGTTTATTTTACAACACAACAATCTCACTAGTCGCTACAATACCCAAACATTTTTCCAAGGCTTACAAAACAGTGGCAGTTTGATACGTTCGTTGTGTAAGTAACATTCGAATGAGGACAGGCTGTTACATGAGATGTAGAACACCGTCCTACTATCGCAATGGTTCTAAAATGCCTATTGGCCATGTACTATGGAACTGCTGCTTAATAGTAGGCTACGTATCGAAATAAGAACAAATAATTAGTAAAAGTTATGTTAATAAACGCAGTCTTAAATGTGAATTTGAAATTAATTGAATTACCACACAAACTACATTTGCACCGAGAATAATTTGGGAAAACGATTAAGGTTAGGTTTAATCATCAAAGAAGGTTAATTCAGTCCCTTCTCTTCCTCCCTTCTTTCTCTGTGCGTATTCGTCGTTTTTCCTCCATGCTAGTTTTTTGAATTATACGTTAAGGCCTGCTAAACGGAATATTACCATAACCAATTTGAATATATAATTTGTTACACTTTGAAATAGAGGGGTCATTTTCACGAAGATGGTTGGCATTTCATGCTGGAGTTGAAAATGGATCTTATTACCAGGCTACTGGTCATCACTCTATAAATCGATTTGACGCATTTTCAAATGATTCACTGCCCTTGTTCAGACAAGACGTACTCTGAGTAGTTTTATTTATTCCAGCACCCGCTATAAACTCTTGTTTATGTGTTTCGGTGCCGGAGTAGACGGAGTAATAGCCGTATGGTAAACAGGTTCGTTTTACAGAGCAAGTTGTTGGCACAATATTTGAATGAAACATTTGCACCTGACCATCACCCCAAATGTAGCTTATGTCATAGACTCAGATTCAGAACTAATTGGGGAACAGGATCTTCTGCTGTGAAATAATTTCATTAATTTGATGTTAATTTGTTGATTAAACAGAGGAAGCCATGTACATACATGTCAACGCCGCCAACGTCAAAAATGCCGTGTGGGTAAACTAGCAGACACAGTTAGCAACCCACAAGTTCAGTGCAGATTCTCACTGGACATTGTGGGTCCCAGAATGGTCTAAGTGTTCGAATCCCAATCCCCCCATAACATGTATCTATTTCACCAGCAGGTGGCACAAAAGTCCAACATGTCTTTTATACGGATTAATAATCACCTCAATCGCCTCACCTTTAATTTGCTCAGATGTGGTTTTGACGTCATTTATGTTTGATTAATTTCCAAATGTATAACCTTTAAAATCTATATATAACTAACATTGTACAATTCACATATTATCAGATTGTACAATATCCCACTTTTGTGGGGTAACCACGCCCTTGCTCACAACGTAGACCTAGGACAATGTAATTTTTTTTTCAATTCAGCTGGCAAATGGCAAAACGTTTATTTTTCAGAAGTAGTGAAATAATTATTCAGATGCATTTCTGAAGGTTTATTCAACATGTGAATGGAACAAGGGGTTGAAAAGTATGATATCAGAATAAGCAATATCAATCCATTAACAGTACACTGTTCCTTGTGTCCATGCACAACGAGTAGCTGCTAATTCGTAAGCCGAACTAACCACGCTTTCTGAAGTATAGTTTCATTGAAGTTCTGATGGGCTGAAATATGTAGTCCCGTAGCAAACTGTTTTGTTATCTTTGGTGTTTCTAATCGAGTGCCTCCTTGGCCATGTCCATATTGTGTCATATCTATACCGCACAGAAAATCTGTATACTACTGCACAACTGTAAACATAGTTTTGTTTCTTTTACTAGACCAGAAAAAGGACACATTCAAGTTCATTCATCAATATTAACTGTGTAAACAATCAGAAAAGTAAACATAGTGTCACTACTACACTGATCATAATATTTATATCTGCCCGCATGGTAGAGTTTGTTGAATGAACCACGGGTACGTGTTGTACTCATTTTGGGCACATCCACCCCAAGGGCAGACATACCGGCGACTCTCCCTCCCTACGTTCGAAGGGTGCTGGCTGTGAGAGAAACGGGTGAAATTGGCTTGAGATGAAGTTTGTCCGTATTGGGCTGCCGTCCAAGCACCAGCTGCTTCGCTTTGTGTCACTCAGGCAGACTCTAGCATTAGCGCTGGAGACGATGAAAATCACAGCTTGAATGGAGGTGGAGGCTACGCAAGCTGCTTTGGCGACGTGGACTTGAAAACAGCAGAAACAAGGAGGCAGCGTGCTAAGAAAAAAAAGGTCCGGGGTCTTTTATGACGCTGAGTCACATCGTCTGCATTGGGTAAATATATTGCACTTGTTTTGAGCCAGATACTTCGCTTTGTTACGTTGCATGCTTTATTTTTTAAGTGGAACTGCCTGAGAAAGTCGCGCTGCATGCGCTGACAATAAGTTCTTATCTAGCCAACAAGTGAGCTATTTGGCACAGAAATAAAACTAGCGTTTTGCCGTGGATGTAATGTTGCCTGTTGGCTTTTTTAGCTATTTGACAGCTTTTGTCATCCGGTTATTTTAAATGCCGCGATAAACAAATTGTTACTTTGATGGCCAGTGTATCCCGTAAACAAACGTAAGACAGTTTACATACATTGTCGAATGTATCTAGGCAGCTAAGTTAAGCAACCAGTAAGAGTGATTCTAAAACATCACGGGAGTCATAGGGTGAGCAGAATTTGGTTATATGGTTCATTTGCATCCATTTGCAAGTTTTTAATACTGTAGAGCGATATCTCCTTAGCTAGCCGGGCATCATTTAAAGTGACAGACAGTTCAGAAAACCCAGTATTATCTTCCTTGCGGGTGTATGTTTACGCGCACCATGTTTGGCTTGTCAAGTAGAGTAGCTGGATAGTACAGTTGTTGCTTTATGCACGATTTTGGGCGGAGACGTTGGCGATCCGAGATCTAACGCAAAGATTTTGTAAGTTATCCTGAGCTAGTCGATGACTGTTATGTTGACTCAGTTGTACAATGTCTAAACCTTCTAGTCTGTGACACCCGCGGTACTATGTTGGTAGGTATTTGTTGAATGTAACGTTAAAACAATGATTAGATGCTTGGCTTTGGATTTGTTATTTTGTAGTGAGATATTCCTATTGTTACCAAGGCATTAGTCATACTTTCCCTACTTAATACCTAGTTACTTGAAATTGGCTTACTGACGATGTAGTACTTGACGTTTGTACTTGGCATTGACAGCATCAACCGTTTTATTTCTGCTGAAGTTTGTAGTTTGCAAACAACGGATTAATTTGTCCTTTGAGCTTTTTAAAAGCATTTGACCTCCGCAGTCTACTTCAGCAACAACAGATATTTGGCAGTAAGCCAAACATCTAGTGTAGTATAGTAGTCTTGACCGTAGTCCCCTTAAAAGCTCCCACATTGTCCGTTTTGAGCGTTTGGGCATGCTGGGTAATTTGTGCATTGCTTGATCACATTGTAACAGCAGTCATTTGGTAGGTGTGTGCTGGCTGTATGCTGCCTTCTGTTGGAGGTGGTTGAGGTGGGAGCGCATTACATATTTGTTCCTCTTCAGGAGACAAACCATACCCCCCGTGTCATGAGGTTGTGAGAACTGCTGGGGACAGCCATGACGGAGCTGGACATCGACCAGTCTCACCTGCCCCGAGTCCAAGAAGGTAAGGCTCGTCCGCCACCTGATTGACTACTGCTGAACACCTTGTATCTGTGGTGTACAGACAGGTAAAGGTGTGCGTGTGTGTTTGTGTTGTGCTGTAAGTCAGCAGTATGTCGTATGCATTTTGAAAGGTTGCTCAGACGTGTCATAAAGTGATTGTGTAAGATGTAGAACATAAGGTGATTGCCTTTTAACTGGAAATATTTACTAGGGTTTTGTGTTGTACGATTACAAGCCAATAAACTCGCCGGTTTTTAACAGAGCAAAACATGGCACTGCAGGCCTGCATGATTGACGGTTTGTAATGTGAACATAAGGTGATTTTGATTTGTGTTGTTTTCATTTACTTATTGTTTTGCTTCAGCATGGCTTACAGTTTGGCCATAATCCATGTGCCATTTAAGCTTAGCGCGCTTTCTAAAAATGTTAAAAAAAAAGAAATTAAAACTACTCCCTTGTTCCCCCCACCAGTCAGACATGCAGCAGTGGCGGTGATCTGTCTGTAGGCTTAAATGTGTATGGTGCGTGCTGACAGTGTGGCTGGAGGAAGGTACTGCACTCCTCAGACTTGTTTTTAGGGATTGTGGGACAGAGCAGGACCAGCGTTTGTCCTGGAGGCAGGAAATTCTGGGTTAACTGTGGCCAAAGCCTCCCTTCCATTCCCCGTCTGTTGCCCTTGACGACCGTGCTGAACCTGCAGTTCGGTGTGGTCTCTCTGCCGGGCTGTCTCTCGATGCAGAGCAGGTGTGCTGCTCTGGATCGCTGTGCGTTGGAGCATTTGCGAGGGTCTTGGGATAACGCGCTGCCAAAGGTGGCCCCATCTGACTTTGTCCACCCCATCCTTCCCAACCCGTCGTATCGTCTGTTGGGGGGGGGGGGGGGGGGGGCTTTAAGAGCCCTTGAGCACTGTGCATCCGTTTTGTTAAATCTCTAAAGTGCACTGCACTGCCAGTGCTTTGAAGTAGATAGCTGCTCTGGGAAGCTATTCCTTTTCGATTCAAAGAATTGTGCTGCTGCAGACATCAGGTAAGGAGGGGTCCAACTGAGGTCGGAGTCGGTACCTAGGAGGAGCAGGTCAAGGTTTTGATGGACATATCAAAGGTCAGTGCTGGAGGATGGCAGCAGTCTAATAAACAAGCAAGCATTCCAGTGAGAGCTTTGGCTGTCTGGAGCTACACTCTGCACGACCTCTCTTCTTCTGTACGCCAGAAGTGTCAATGGTAAATCAGAGAGGTGGGCTGAGAGAGGATTCTTCTTTTTGCAGTGACCTTAGTGTAACGCACAACTGTTGTCATAAGGTCAAGATCAGACGTTTCTAGCACCAGTACTTTGGAAAACAAAGCAGCGTAAGCTAGGCTGGGGCACATGAAGTCTACATTGTCATAGCTACCTCCCCACTGAAGGGAATTATTGCGGAATAAAGTCGCTCCACTGATAAACCACTGATGACATAATTGCTTATAATGAAACATTAGGGAAAGCCGATACATGGAATGCCCAACTTGCAAGAATCCATGACATACAGGCATCAGATTACACTGGGTAAATACAGTGAAAAACAAAGGTCTGGTTTAAGCTGGTAAGCGCGGTCCACTCTGCAGGGTATCGTGTGTGTGTGTGGGCGCGCATGCGCATATGTGTTTGCGCGTGTGTGCATGCGTGTGTGTGTGCAGGATCGGGCTGTAAAGTCAAGAGGCTGGAAGCCAGCGACTGCTCTCCCCACAGTGATGGGAAAGAGAGCTGCCGCTGCATGGCCCAGACGACGCTGCCGATAAGACGTCGGAATGTGATTGCCACTCCAGATGCCCTGCCTCTGAATTGTGTGGGCCCGTGACACACCCGTGAGATAGACTTGCTCATGTCCCGGCAGGATTCGGAAGGCAGGAAGCATGTATCAGTTTGGCCTTGGCAGGGGGGAGTAAGGGAGGGGAGGGGAGGGGAGGGGAGGAGAGGAGAGGGGGGTTGCTCTGTACATCCAGTTAACTGCCTTCCTTGGGGTTCATCTTCCAAAGCGTGTTGCTCAGGTGGTAAGGAAAGCATTGGCTGTTTGTTACTGGTGGTTCCATGTGTCCCAACGCATCCTGAATGCGTGTGAGCCCATGCAGAAACTCTGCTGCAGTCTGCACTCGACACCGGGCCGCCTGTGGCGTGATGTGTATGAGCCTGCTGTTTCCCTGGTACCTGTCTAATCTGCAAACGAGTGGCACGCCTCTGCCCTTGGGAGTTGGCTCCCCCTTTACCCTCTCTCCTCTGAGGACAACATGAAGGTGCATTTGAGTGTCTAAATTGGCAGCGGTGAGGGAATGGAGGCATTCAGGAGACCTCCGTCTCACCATCAATTTTCACAAATTTTTCTTCTGTCTCAGTGAGTCGTATTTGCTGAATGGTCTGTGCTGCATGGCAACCGAGAGTAGCTTCCCGCAGTGCTCTAGCCTTGCCATCTTCTCAGTCTCTAGCCGGCTGGTAGCTTAATTTCAGCTCTTTTTCTTACATGAAAAACTGGTTCTGAGTAAGCTCCCCATTGTACCTCTGCCTGGCGTATTGTTCACACTCTATTTTTGTGTCTTTCCCTCTCCAGCTTCTCTTTCTGGCAGCCCAGCCAACTGCTTTTTTTTTTTTTTTTTTTTTTACGCCCCCTCTCCTTATCGGTCCCTGTGTTATGTTTTTTTTTCCTATCCCGTGGCATTCCTCTGTTCAGTGCCTCGAAACAGCTGGACGTGCTCTTGGAACGCGGAGCCCCCCTCGGCCCCGGTCCCACAGTGAAACTCAACGCTCCGACCCTGCTGACCTCTTTTCTCTGAGCTGAGGCTTAGCCCACCCCAGCTGAGACAGATATTTATATCAGCACCTACTGTAGGAGCTGACGGGGCCAAATTTAGTCAAAACATTACGAGAGCAAGAGATAGAGATGGAGAGAGAGGGAGAGTGGGAAGTCTGGGGGCGGAGGATTAGATCTTGAAATGGGGCCCTGTCGCTTTCGTTCTCTGCTCTTGTGCCGGTGCTATAGTGAAGGAGGCCCTTGCGTCTGTGGCCAGCTGAGCATGTTGGCTGTTCAGGTGGCAGCAGGGTCACCCTGTCTCCAGTTGGGTGGGACAGGAATTGATAGGCTGTTAACCGTGTGGTGACTGGCTCCAGACGCTCTGTAGTTACGCCACCACAGAATAATAAAAAAAAAGCCCACCTCGTCCCCCCGCACTGCTGCAGTGGTAATTCACACACTCGCAATTATAACACCATCAGGCCCCCCCTCTGTTCTGTTCCGCTGCTCTGTAACTTTAACTCTCCCAGCCCTGCTCGCTAAACGCAACCCACATCCCCCACCTCCCCCAGCGCAAAGCCGAAGGAAAGACGTAATCCCGACTGTTACTGGGAAAAGGAAAACCTGGCCGTTGCCCCTGCGCTCACCCCTCTCCCTCCCTCAGACTCGAAATTCTCAGCCGCTGCTGCTGCACACAGAGGGGTGGCCTCGTTTCGCTCCCCTGACCGGGACCCGTTACTCATCGCCTTGCGTATTCGGGTGACTCGTCTGAGAGTCCCTCTGCGAAAGCGCTGGATGTGTCCTTCACTGCGTCTGCTCGTCCATCCCAGCAGTTCTACACGCTGCCCGTATACGCTGCAGATGATCCGCCTCATCCGCCCTGTCCATCCGCTCAATGAGTTCAGGTCCGGTTTTAGATCCATTTCTTTAATGTCATCAGGGATGCGTTTCCCTTTTTTTGATGGGCGATCTTTTCCGTGCTCGGCACAGAGAAAGATAGCCCAGCTTGATTAGGATTTACATTTTGTAAAAATGAAAGAGTGTGGTGAAGCTAGTGTTCTTTATACTGTTTTTGCTCATACTCACTGATAAATGGCCATTATGTTAAATTTTATGCATTCTGTTTTTGCTCATTCTTTTGCTTACTGACACTGAATCTTCATCTTTCAGACACTCTTGAATCAGGGGCCTCAGTCAGGGGTTACACAGGACTGTAAACTAGTCTTAGTGCCATGTAATATGAATATCACACTCTGATCAAATGCCTCTTTAAAATGTGTTTTAGCTGTATCAAGTTCTAATGTAAAATACGAACCCATTTTGTCACATTTTTTAATCTTAGGGGTATTTCCTTTTTGTCATTTCTTTCAAGCAGGATTTACAGTTTTAAAATTAAACTCTGATTTATATCCTGGACTCTGTCCAATTTTCGTTCTATGTACAAATCATATTCAGGGTTTAGTGTTACCTTTTACTGTCCGTTTCTAACGTGACATCCATAAAATGTTCATAATTTTCCCGTACTGCAGAAGTAGGTGGTTGTTTTACTTCCTGCTGCCTATATCCAAGGCCTTTGAACTCTTAACTGAATAACAGTAAATCACCTGGTTTGCCTGGCACACCCTGACACGTGACCTCAGACAGACACATGGGATTGGTTACCCTGCCAAAGACACTCCTACCCCCCCCCCAACCCCACCCCGCACCCTCTCTCTCTCCTCCCACTCAGCACCTTGCCATGTTAACGAGACTCCAGTTCCAGTGGGGAAAAGGATGAAGCACCGGATCTTCGCTGCAGGCCGCCCGGTTGAGCCGCAGCTAATCTCACCTGCACGCAGGGAGCGGGGTGGCGTGGCTGTGATAGGCTGCGGGGGGGTTGGCTGATCCAGATTGCTGTGTGACCGGGTCCCAGCAGCTGATCCTCTTAGCGCCCAAGGTGTACATTACAGTTCCTGTGCATATGCTCCTATCTGCTGGCTCATCAAGACTCGGCCAAGGGTGGAAACGTGTTTTGCCTCTCTGTCCTCTGAGCTGCGGTCCAGCGTGGCACGCTTGCTGCATTTCACAGTGTTTGAGCGCGCCTCCTTGGGAGGCAGTCACATTACAAACCGTCGATCATGTAGGCCTGCAGTGCCATGTTTTGCTCTGTTAAAAATCGGTGAGTTTATTGGCTTGTAATTGTACAACACAAAACCCTAGTAAATATTTCCAGTTAAAAGGCACTAGGGGGTTTTTGGTGTGAAAATAAAACACAGGCAGAGTGTAGCTGTTGGATGTTGGATGCACTGAGGATTTCCAAATCATCAAGTGCCACTGGCTTGGTTTGAGCACAGGACGTCCAACTTTCCCATTTAAGTTATGTTCTACATTTATTCATTTGGCAGACGCTTTTATCCAAAGCATCCTACAAGCGAGGCAGAGTACAACACAATGAAAAAGCGAAAAGCCAGCCAGGGTTGTATTTGCATATATTTATTAGGTAGCTCTAGAAAACCTTAGATTTAGTACTAGGTGCAATTAAATTGATTAAATTAAGTAATTATTGTGAGGTAAACTGCTGAACAGCCTTAGGTACCCTATAATCTCACAGTCTTACCCTGAAGGGTGGGGCAGGAACAGCGGGGTGGTGTGGCTGAAAGGGGGGGGGGGGGGCTCATAGCCCAGACTTTGCTGGTTCAGTGTGGCACTGCCGTCGTATGCTTATTCAAGGTGCTTAACCTGAATTTGGAATACAGATCCAGTAGTACACATGCATGACGTTAAAAAACGTACGCTGTTTAAGTCGCTCTAGATGAGAACATCTGCTAAGGAAAAGTAATGTAATGAAATTGGCCCACATATACTCCTCCAGTCAAGGCTGTAGCTCCATGGCCGTTTCCCCGTTCAGAGGCAGACAAAGTCAAGACTTCCTCAGCATGGCTCCAGTAACCGTAAACCCAGCTCGCGGTCACAAAACACTGACGTAGCGCCGCTTTGTCTGATAGGGTGTAAATCAGGCAGGAGACAAAACCCCAGCTTTCAATACCGTCTTCTGAACCCTTTGTTCGGAGTGCAGACAAAAAAAAGAGGGAAATAATCTATCAAGGATTTCCTGCTGCTCCTCTGAGTCGGGGAAACAGTCAAACGGAGAGCTCTGTGGGACAGACTGTTCTTGGTGGCTGTGTACAGATACCGAAAGACCTTGTGAGTGTGTTGGAGGTATAGAGGGAGAAACACACACATTCACACACACGCACATAAATACAGGGTACTTCTGGAGCTTAGAGACTCTGAGGCACTTGGTGAAGGGTATTAACATAGGGGTAGTTCAGATCTGGTTTAGTTTTTCTGTTACAGATTTCAGGTTATGGCTGTGGGCGTCACCCCTGTCTCGATTGGCCCACCTGTGAGAAGCAGCTGACTGGGGCGTCTGGCTGCATGCTCAGCAGGGTGTACCGCGCTGTTCTCTGCCCCACACTGCTGTTATTGCTGCTCTACTGTCTTTTATTGTACCTGTGTATATGCACACACACACACACACACATACACACACTGAACTCTGCCCTGCATTCAGTATCTAAATGGACAAAGAAGCACACACATAACCAAGCTTCTTGCTCAATCGCAGACCACTAAACATACACACACACACACACACACACAGAGGTAAAAGCAGCTATGGCAGATTTTGCCGAAAGTAGCGTTTCATTATTTTACAGTGTTAATGAAAGTGACTCAAACTACCAGTAAATGAGCTGAGCAAACAGTAAAAAGTGCTCTGTTGTCATTTTCCTGTTCTTTGTTGAAGCTGATCTGGGGGGGAGGTGATTTGGAAGGAGGCGTGGGGGGTGATAAAACTCCTTCCACCAGAGCACACATCTGTCCCGCATGTGCCGCTAGCTCCAGCGCTGCTCTCTTGATCCACGTCCCCTCCGGCCCGCTCCCCCCCACACCCTCCCCCCACCCGATACCCTGTGCGTCGCAGCGGAGGAATGCGGTGCCTGGCAGGCCACTGTCCAAATCCCCGCTGGGAGATGGGAAAACAAACAACCAAAGCCCACTCCATCCTGACTCACTGGCTCCCGTCTAACTCACCCCCTCGTACAGTCTCCCCCCCCCAACCCCCTCCCACCCTCCTCCAACCCAGAGTAGCTACTGTATCAGAGAGACTGTGGCGAGGGCCAGCGCTGGCGGTTCGCCCTCTCTCTTTCCCCCCCGGCTGGCATGAAGCCTGACAGGAACAGTGGGGGAGAGCGCCATCTTGGATCCTGCCTCTTCAGTGGGCTGGCCTTTGGAACAGCACTTGAAAGGCGCAAACGGAGACTCGTGCAGTGTCGTCTCCCCCCCCCCCCCCCCCCCCCCCCCAAAACCCCTAAGCCCCCCGTCGATCGCCCCACATCTGGAAGCCATTGCACCCCAATCCCACACTGCTCTCCTGTGGGTGGGTTGTCATCAGGGTGTCTGGAACAAGGGAGCTGTGTTTACCCCGGGCTGCAGGGGAGCAGCCAGCAAGCGCTGCTCATCTCGGGAGCTCCCTCCTGGGGGTGCAGGGGGAGCTCTGGGATGAAAGGTCAGCTAAATGAGATGCATAACCCTTCCATCCCGTTTCTGCCCGGAGGTCAGCAGTAAAGGCGGAGTGGGCCTCAGCCGGAGCACACAGGGGGCCTCCAGCGTCCAATCTGTGACAAGGCCCTCAAATTATACAATCGAAACAATTAAATTGTCTTGTATTTCTGCCACTGCTCTCTGTGTTTCTGACACCGTGGCTTCCATCTTGAGACTTATTTTGCAGGTAGCCATCCATCAGTCTCCACCATCCAGGTCTGGTTTACAGAGAACCTGAACTCTAAAGCCCTCCTTTGGACGGTGCCTTGCGCAGTTTAACTAAGTAATGTGCAAGATGGAACTTGTGCTGCCACTCACATTTCTCCCCCGCAGGTCAGACTGCACATGTAGCGGTATCCGTGAGAGCGAGAGTTCCGCGCAGTGTTTGCAGTCTGTGGCTGGGGAGGGGAGGCTGCATAGATTGCGAGGCCAGCTTTAAATAGCTCCCTTGTGGGGTCCTTATCCGCACAGGCTAACCACAGGCAGTCCCCAGCCCTGGGCCTGAACTGCAGCATTTCCCACTGTGACGAGCTCTGTGTCCACAGAAGGAGACAGGTCTGCGTACAGGGCTGGAACATGTTCGCTCAGTGCTGCTTCTGACTGCTCCTCTACCTGACCCGACAGGCAGCTCGTCTCCTTCTCACGTGGTCCCGCTGAAATATTCATGTCTGGGATTGTAGCACAGATGGATGGAATGACTGCCTGTCATGGGGTAGTGTGCTGGTATGTGCTGGAATCTGCTTGTTGATATTCAAGCTGTTTGTGTGTTGACTGAGAGGTGAGCGCGTGTGTGTGTGTGTGTGTGTGTGTGTGTGTGTGTGTGTTTGTGTGTATATGTATGTGTGGTTGTGTGTGTTGGAGTAGTGCAGTGAGTCTCCCTTCACTGGTCCTCAGTCTTCACCGTGGGAGAGCTGTCTCAGTTGCCCTTGTTAGCAGGTCAGATGACACCCGACATCTGTGTATACATCACATCCATAGGGAGCGGGTAATATTTACTTCAGTATGCTGCAGTGTCCAGTGGGGAGAGCAATATTTACTACAGTGTGCTTCACTGTGTAACACAGGCTTTAGGGGTGGTAACGATTGATTTAAAATGGTTTTAGTGATGTAGCTATGGTCTCACACCCAAGAGAACGCCAGCTCTGTTAATCATTATGCACAAGAAAGTTTGGTTGCACAACAGCTCTGCCATTCACTATAGAAGGGGGGAGGGTATGAGTGCACTGTCATGCCCTTTGTGCTCTGTCATTCATTGCTGAAAAGGGGTTAGGTTGCACACTAGTTCCCTCACGGATTCTGGAAGAGAAGGTCAGGTTACATGTGTTTTCAGTCACCCATTTTAAAGAAGGTTTGATTGCACATCAACACTGCTGCTTGCCCTAGAAGAGATCGGGTTGCATCCCACCTTTGGTCGCTCATTTGGAGGAGATATTTAGGTCTAGCATCGTTTTAAAAGAGAATTGTGAGTAGCACTTCAGTTCTTGTGCTCAGTCACCAGACATATTGAAATGTTTCCAGAGATTAGGGTCTAAACCTCTTCTCTTCTAACCTCTGGGAATATTTCAACTGGAACCGGAATATTCCTTTTTCCTGTTCCTAACCTCTGAGATGTGAACTTCAGCTAGAATATTTCATTTCCCTGTCATCATTGTAACTGCAGCTCTGAGGCTTATGGTCCACTCCTCTCTTGAAGGCATTGCGGTCTGATGTGACGTGAGTTTAGGCCATTACTGCTTCTCATCTGTGGTCATTGAGGGCGAAAGTATGTTCAACCTTTCATTCCAGCCAGGAAACCTGCTGATTTAAATGCACATGTAACTGTCTAGTTTGAACAAATTTAGCCTCCTACTCCAGTTCTGTTTTAGTTGTTTGAGGAGAGTTGTAATATCTGCTAACATCCTCCCCTAGGATTGGAGTTGAACAGCCCTGATTTGGGCCCAGGGTTCAGTGCTGTACCGAGTGCAATGAGGACTCATTGTTGCGTAGTCCCCCCCGCCCCCCCGACGAGTGAAAAACCCTAAATGTAACAAATGTGACCAAGGAAATGTCCAGGGCCGATTTATGCCCCGCTCCTTTCATATATCACATCTCCCATCAGCCCTTTCTCAGGGGTCATGCCCTTTGTCCTGGCAGTGTGTTAGGGGGCCATGGGACCCCCCCTGCAGAGGGGAAGTCAGGGTTCAGGCTGACCTTTCTGCACCACCTCTGACACAGCAGTGTGCAGAACAGAAAAGGAAGCCTTTCCCAGCATCCCGTGTTGCAGTCATGTGACCTGAGACTGAGAAGTAAAGCCAAATCATAATGTGTTGAGATGCCTGTGGTTCCTCTCTGAAAGATTTAACCCAGGGCAAGCGCTTGGTTGGAGTCATCAAGCATTTGTTAGTCAGCCTACTATACACCCCTGGCTGTTGACTTTATCCTGGCATTATAGAGTTAAATCCAAATTGGAATTAGCTCTTTATGAAAAATGACAATAGCGAGGCGGGTAATGGATCTTTTTTTCCCAGAACAACGCAAGATGCTTTTGAAAACTGCACCCCCCCCCCCCCCCCCAGTTCCCATCTGCTCCTTAACCTTACCATGGGACCTTTCACAGTTGCATCATCTGTACAGTAATGCAGTGCAGTTGGCTGGTGGCACAGAGACACTTCTCAGTTTCTGCAGTTTTGATTAGCGTTTATTCATTAACGAGCCTCAATCTGTGCATGGGTTACAGCCATCTGTTTATGTGTGGTGAATGATGACGCGTCCCGTCTGTCTGCTAATGCGGCCAGGGAGAGTGTTGTTTTTGCCATTTTCCACTCTTGATGAGAAAAGCCTTTCAATCTGAGCAATGGCCGTGCTGTGTCTCCCATGCATGCGCTGTGTCGCACAGGGAATGCATCGGGGGGCAACGGGGCCTCCTCTGATGCCCCCCCCCCCTCACCCCATCAAACCCCCCCCAGGATGACCCAGTTGGCTGCCCACTGACTTCCTGTTTGGAGTCTCTGCGGTCCAGCCAATGAGCAGGGTGGGAAAAAATGGTCTCTGAGCAGAGACCACTGAGTGTGTGTCTATAACGAAGGCACTGTGTTTCAGCTTGTGCGTGTGTGACTGAACCACTGTGTTTCAGCCTGTGTCTGTCTTTGTTTGACAATTGCGTTCGGATACCCGTGCACATACACACAGGCTCCAGCACAGTGGCGTGCGTGCATGTGCGCGTGTGATTGAGCCACTGTTTTGGAGCCTGTGTGTATATGTGCGGGTGTCTACACGCGAGTGTCTTGCCATTCCCTCTGTTGTGGGCAGGGCGAGGCGCCGCCACATGCTTTTATGATTCACTCGGGGCACAGAAGCCTGGCCGCCACTCACACCAAATAACCTCCTTTCAGTCTGGCTCCGCCCCAGCCCTGCTGCTCTTCAAAAACATTGGTTTTAGCTTTCAGCGGGACCACACCCCTCAGCGAGCTTTCTTTAATCGTGAGCCTTCAGCAATGTGACCCTGCAGGTTCCGTCACTCGTGCGGGCTAGCACATTGCTCTTCCTGTATTTATCACATTATTAAGCCACACACACTGCTGCGTGTGCTTGTGAGTTTGTGTGCGAGTTGTTTGGAAGCTGCGGTGCTCACACTGTGATTTCTCTTGCAGTCTGTCAGTGCTTCGCAGTGCTGGAGGACGGGGCCTTGGCTCATAACCTGCAGGAGCAGGAGAGTAAGTAACGCTCCCCCATGCCGCTTGCCTCCCGTACACACTTCACCATGTCTGCAGTACGCGCCTCTCCCACACCCTTCACTTCTACTTCACTTCTGTTTTGTAACGCTCTGTTCTGCCCTGCCCACCTTCACTAATTCCATATTGTGATGTTGTCCTGCCTATTCTGTCCTCCTCTCTTCCTGTTTCCCTTTTCCCTCCTTTCCCCCCACACAGCTTGTGCTTCGGCGTCATGGACAGTGTGTATTAGTGGGAAGCTAATTCTATTGAGTTAATGCTGTTGAGCGTGTTGGTCTTACCCGTTTTCTCTCTCCTTCTCTCTGGCTTCTCTCCCCCTGGCCAGTTGAGCAGTACTACAACTCCAACGTGCAGAAGAACCAGCTGGTCCAGAATGACATCCGGATCGCCAGGAGGCTGCAGGACGAGGAAGATCAGCAGGCCCGGCTCAGCCAGGCCTCGCGCCAACTGTAAGAGCCTCTCGGCGTCTCACCAGATGGACAGACAGACCGGTGGTGGACTGATCGCTTCTGTTTTAGCCAGACACCAGCGCTCATTTTGTAAAGTGAAAGTAAAAATTGTAGGACGTCAAAAACAAACCTGTTCGGCACGGCCTCCTTTTGCCTGGAATGCTGTCAAACATTGTCTTTCTAACATGGCTCAGTCAGAATTGCATGGTGCAGCTGCCACTTGCCCTGAAATTCTTTTCTCTTGTAAAACTGCAGATGGAAAAAAACCATTTGCAAGGCTTGCAAGCCTGTATTTCCACCTGCAAGTTGCAGTGAAAACCGCAGTTATGTTTCACTCTTTGTATTGAACATAAATGGCTGTTCCTAAAACAGTTAGTGTGTTTGATAAGTGATTCAGGTTGATAAAAACTTGCTAAAAAGTGAAAGGGGACATCTTAAGAAATACTTAACATATCCTGAATGACAGAATCTTGGAACAGTTACAGCAGCCAGGTGTGGTAATGTTGTGGGGAGGAGCTTTGTAGCGGGTAATAAGAGCCTTGCTACGAAGCCCATCCTTTTTGAGACATGATGATGTCACTGCTATGCGGTGCTCTGCTTCCCGCTTGAATAAGCATGGCGCTCTTAAATTAAAGCATGGCACAAGGCCACAAGGCACTGACGGAAACTGATGTTGTAATGGGCCTTTGATTCACGATTCCATGATTGTCTGCCTTTGATTCATGGCCTTTAACATCCATGATGCTGAAGGCCACGAAAGCCAATGATCTCATGCCCTGTGTGTTCTAGAGATTCTTGCTTGACATCAATTCCTAACATCGGCACATATCAGACGACATCTGAAAAAATCTAAATACACTACGCTATTATTAATATGTTAGCGTATGCCATTTCAGTTTCTGGGTTACTCCAGTCAGATATTTTCCTGGTTGCGATTCCATTTGCGTTTCATCATCAGAGAGCAGCTTCGGATACTAGGATGGTTGGACCATTGATGGTGCCGCATGGGGACCCATTATCCTCTGGTTTTGTTACAGGGAGGAGCAGGACTCCGAGTACGCTCGGATGATTCAGGAGGAGATTGAGAGACGCGCGGAGGAGGAGGCTCGCAGGAGGGAGGAAGAGGATGAGGTATTGCCGGGGGCCGGGGCACACACTCCCCCTGTGGGACATAAACGGGCTGATTAACGAGTGGTTTTAAAGCACGCTAGCCTCTGACCGGGTTTAACAAAAGGACAAAGATATACTGGTAGAAAGATCATCATATTACCAGTTCAAAGATGGTTTAACACCAGACCTGGTGCTAATCTGCCACTGTTTAATACAGCACTGTGTAGGGGATTGGCACATTGCTCAGATGTGGTCTGTTGTGTTCTGTAAGTGCTGCTGTTCCAATGACTCTTGCGCACTTTTGCACCCTTGCATTGGAAGTCATTCTGCTAAGGGAGAACATAAATGTCAGCGACACTTTTTTTCTGAGCTGGTTTAACACGATGCCTAGTTCACTGCAGTAATTAGAGGCTCAGTCACCTCTCCAGACTGAGCGCTGTTAGCCTCTTCTTTCATCATGATGGTGAGCGAAAACCCAGGCAGGACACAGCATGGCTTCACTTATGCGTCCAATTATGGGCTTGTGTCAAAGGCCAACTGCAAGGACAACCCTGAGAGCAGTTACAACTGTCAGGCATTGTATTACCAGTCAAGGCAATTACAGACATAAGTGCCTCCAGGCCTAGTTCACGGGGGCCAGGCCATATATAATCGCTGCAGACGGCCCGTACAAATCTGCACAGGGAGAGGGGGTGTTAAACAGGGCAGAAGAGCTCCTCACCGGCGCCCTCTCCTGGGCTGGTCCACGGTGTGCCATCGGAGCGACGGGCACACTAAGGCCCTGGCGTTTTATTGCGCGGGCCTAGTCAGCAGACGGGCGCGGTCCAAACAATGCTGTGGGGGCAGTGAGGGTGACGAGGCCGCGAAACGCTGGCGCCTGTCCGCGGCAGAGGCCTCCGCAGTGCGCCGTGCCAATGCGGGGGCTTTCGGTTCCAGCGCTGATTAAGACCTCTGCTGAAACCCCCCCCGATGAGTGCCGAGGGAGGAAAAAGGGATGATAGAATGGGTAGGGGGGGAACCAAGGCAAAGGGGATAATGGAGGCCCTTGTGCCAGAGTGGTCACTGTGTCAGTGCAGAGCCTTTTCATGCTTACTTTCTCTCCTCTGTTCAACCGAGTCCCCGCCCCCTCCGGGGCAGGCGGGTGTTTGTTACCGGGGTGACGAGGGCCGCGTCTCCTGGGAGCAGCGGCGGTGTTGGTTTAGGCCTGGGAGCTGTGTGCCGTCAGCAAGGCCTGTGAAAATATTGAATCACCTGCTGTGGGTAACATCCAGGGCTGCAGGGCTTTGGGAGAGATGGAGGCCTGTCCTGTCTGCTCCGGCAGGGCCAGCTGCAGAATTATCCTGTGTTGGTGATTGGGGTTAAAGCCAGGAGCCTTTAACTTTTGTTTTTCCCTTGTGGTGTCAGTCCTTATAATAGCACATTTAATGTCCTGAAATATCCTGTGTGACTGCTGGCTGTTCTGATATCCCATAGGTAATTTGCCTGTTCAGAGGCTGTAATGATACTGATAAATAGATAATTGGAGGCTTGATTTAGTCCACGTTTCAATCAAGGTGGCCTCAACTTGCAGTGCCCTGTTGCTTTTTATCTGTTCGCACGTTTTTTTTGGAAAATTGACGTAATGACTCAGGGCTCCAGATGGCGACTAAAATGGTCGCCAGTGGCCACCATTACCCACAAGCAAAAACCTCTTGCGCCTGCGTCTACCTGCCCTATCACATGAACTCCTGTACGGTTTCCAATACATAAACCTCTCTGCACCCCTGTCCAGCGGTGGTTGAAGTATCGGCTGTACAGATGAACAGAAACAGTGGTTGAAGATGGTTTAACGTCACGTTTATCGGGTTTGAAGTGTTAACTTTATGAACGGTGTTTAATTTAGTTCGATGTAGTTTAGTTTGATGGAGTTTGAATTAAGAAGTAAAATGTAACTAACTGCGTTACCAGCTGGCAACAAAATGAAATGCGCAAAAGAAAAATATCAGACTTTTCTCACTCCCTGCCCGTCCAAACCCTGCCTCCTCTACATCAGATGCCAACGATGTCGAGACCAACTCAAGCTGTGAAAGTTCTCAAGTGACATTTGAGTCATCCTAGCCCGATTCAATCAGTGTGCAGTCCTTTACAGATGATGATAACCAAGAGCAGCGAGTGGAGTCTTCCTCTCCCGTCCCTGCGGCTCCCATCCTTACAAGACAGTTTAAATCCGCTTGGCTACAAGAGTTTGCCTGGTTACGTTATGACAAGGGGAAAATGTACTGCACCTTTTGTGCTCAAGTAGGACAAGAGATTGCTGGTAAAACAGAGTTCATTACCGGTTTGAGTCATTTTAAAAAAGAAACCATGAAGAAGCACGGTGACAGTAAAAAACATGAGAAAACCAGGGATTGTGTCGTTGCTCGGTCTGCCCCTCGTGCCACCCCAATAGTGAAAGCAGTGCAACGTGCTAGTGATAAAGCAGAAAAAGAGATGAGGGAATTGAAAATAAAATTCAACGCAGCCTACATGATCGCAGTGGAAGAAATACCTTTCATAAAGTTTAGCTCTCAGATTCTGTTGATGAAGAAGAATGGCATGGATGTGTCAAAGACATATGATAATGATACAGCATGTAAAGAGTTTGTAGGTTGCCTTGCAGATGAATTGGAAAGCAGTGTGCTGGAGGAGGCTTTAAAGGCAAATTACATCTCCGTTATAACTGATTGTGGAACAGATGTCTCAGGAAAAGACAATGTTATTGTATACTGTAGGCACTTATCTGATGGAACAGCTGTGACCCGTCTAGTAGGATTGGCCGAACTTGATCACAGTCATGCGGAAGGAACCCTAAATACTATCAAGTTGCTGCCTGAAAATGCACATCCACCCCATCCAAACTGGTGGGTACACAAAATGAGTGCTTTGGGAGCGGATGGTGCAAGCGTTAACGTGGGTGCAACAGGGGGAATAGGGGCGCGTTTCAGAGGTGTTATAGGTCAACATGTCCTGCCCTTCCACTGTCTACCTCATCATCTGGAACTGGCTATGCTAAGCACTCAAAGGTCAGTGCCTATGACTGAGAAAGTCTATGACCTTTTGCAGCTTGTGTGGAAAACATATCACTTCAGTCCTAAAAGCAAGCGAGAACTGAAGGTAATAGGTGCAAAATTGGGCTGTACAGTACGAAACCCTTCGGCTGTTAAAACTCAGCGCTGGCTGCCACACATTTTTCGGGCACTCTCGGTTTTCCTTCAGTCAAATTAAGCAACGGGGCAGGGGCAATACACTGCTGAGCATCATCACATGGAGCGCCTTGCAGCCACATCCAAAAGCACTGACATAAAGGGAAGGGCCAAGCACATTGTGCTGCAAATGGAAAGCCTGTCTGTTGTTGCCTTCAGTCACTTTTTGCATGATCTTTTTTCAGAGGTCTCAAAACACAGCCTCACACTTCAGAGAAATTTTCTGATCCTCTCACAAGCTGTTGCAGCTGTTGAGAGTTGTCTAGAGACGGTTAAAAAGTTGAAGGTAAAGCCACTGAGAGAAGGGAGGCTCCAGGAATTCTTACAGCACATAGGGAAGGATTCTGAAGGTACAGAGAAGCAGGACGTTCTGCCGGTAAGCAAGAGGCGGAGAGCTGCAAGTAACCCCACTGTCATAACTTGTGAATGTGGCATGACTTTGGGGGCCTTAAGTTCAACAAGTGATCTGAATGCAGTCATTGATAAAACGAGTGATATTACTGTTAAAGAACTAGAGAGAAGGTTTGGAAACATGCTGATGAATGCTACAAAGGACATTCAAGGGGATCAGAGGTCATCGGGTCCTTTTCAGTGTTCTGTCATGATGCATGGCCAGAAGATGTTGGTACAGAGAGCTCTTGACAAACAGTGGATGTGATGTTATAGCTGTCCAAAGGGAATGGAGAATGCTGAAAACATTAGTGAAAGGTCAGTTCATGGATAAGACATACACTGAATCATGGAAAGTGATGCTAAGGAAGGAGCCATTCTGCACAGATTTTAAGAACATTCTTCACTTAGTTGAAATTATGCTGGTGCTTCCCGTATCTGCAGCTCAGGGCGAAAAAGGAGCACAAAATAGAATCAAGTTCCCTAGTGTGCAGTTCCCTAAGTGTTACAACACTGGAAGACTCAGTGAGGATCAGTACTGAGGGCCCCTCACTTGAGCAGTTTGACCCAGAGCCCAGTGTGAGGCGCTGGTTGTCTGCAAGCAAAAGAAGGCGCAGACCTAATCACACTGGCTGGCCAAGTGACACTGACATGGTGGTGGTGGGAGATACAGACTCTGAGTCTGAATAAGCAGGAAACTACCAATTGTACGTAGTTGAATAAAAAAGTGAAAAAAAGCAGACCAGACATTTAAGTATTTATGGTAATATGATTGCAGTATGTTGAGCATTGCACATATTGTGTATGTAAAGAATACATTGTGTAGACTATGGAAGGCAGAGCAAACAATGGCCAATGGCTCCTGGATATTTTTTTTGCCCGGAGCCCTGTGACTAAGGGTTCCATGAATTTACACGTTGTTGGTCGTCCTTGACAGGTGTCTCCGCTATAAACACAGCTTAGCCGCAGCGGGTGGTGTGCGCTAATGGGACACCTGGTGTTGACACGCGGCCACATGGTGTTGACTTTTCATAAGAGCCCACCGCTCACTGTAACCTTGCAGCAGGCCTGAGAGCTGTGCTGAGGAGCTGTGCTCGCATTCTGCCTTCAAGCACTGACCTTGGGTCAGCCTCCATCTCTCCCAGACAGCACATGTGGCTTAATTGTTAGACGCGCTGCTCAGTAAGCTCATCCCAGATCGGTCTGTGGGATCAGAAAGTGCCCTGAGCACGCGGGGACGCTCTGAACGTTCATTTCGCTGGCGGTGAGGTCGTTTTTCCGCTGATGGTGCCATCTGTGCACAAATGTGTCAGGATCCAGACGTGAAATACTGTACCGCCAGACGTATCTCCTAATGAGCACAGCATGGTCTGCTGAAGGCTGCGCTTTTCGGAGCGAAGAGGTCGCACTGCACCCCACCTCATGTGGCGGGTCCCGCAAAGGTTCTTAATTGGGTCGTGTCTCAGTGTCACGCTGGGGACCAGGTGCTTAGACTGCCGGTGCCTCACAGGGACATGCATTGCTTTACTAACCAGTGTTACTGCAACGCCCAAGACGGTCTGCTCATCCACAGACCAGAGCACTGTGCATCTGCGTGAACATGATTGTGCATGTGTGTGCTTCTGTGTATATACTGTATGTATCTATGAGTGAGCGAGGGGGTGAGAGATGGTTTTAAGGTTTGGAGATTTGAAGTTTAGATATCTCAAAATGAGCTTGGTCAAACACTTTCTGTATATTTTATGGAATCTTAGAATTAACCCTAATTTTGAACTGAGAGTCAAATCGGTGATGCATAGTATCCACTGGTATTAATCCATGTCATCTTTAGAGCTTTCTGTTATCTTTTTCCTGTTCTTTTCTGTTCAGCTGAGCCTCTTAAAATGGGGGCACCACATCCAAGATTTAGCAAGGAAAATGGTGCTGAATAATTTAGGCAAGATAGCCAATTCCAAATCTCTGTTAGATTTAAAACTTCCCTTGTCTGTAGAAACTACACTATAAGACCATATTGACATGCTAAATATATTTTCCTCTTTTTCTTCAACCTTCTGTTCATGCATACTTCTCTTGGTTGTCCCTGCCTGATTTGCTCATAATATGCTGCCTAATTTCTGTTGTACCAAATTTTCTGTTATGCCTGAGGTGATTTGTGCTGAAATGAAAGGCAACAGTAATGCCTCACCCTTAAGGCAGTCACAATGCAGTATCTCCAGCGCACAGAGATGGCATTTTACTTGGGTTATACTGCCACCATGTGGAGATGGACTGTATGTATGACTTATATTCATTTCATTCCTCAGTCATCACAGGTGAACTCTCTCTGTCCTTAAATGGCAACTTATGAATCTTGAAAATCTCATTAGAATGTTCCTCATTCTCTGTTCACTCTGTGCTGCAGTGCATGCGAACCGCAGCTGAGATCCAGCCCTTCATGTGACCGGGCAGTTGCTGTTAAAAGAGCCCGTGTATCGGAAACAGGGCCGTATCGGAAACGGGTCCGTCGAACGCGTGGGCGGAGTTAACGCAAGCTCAGTGTGCCGGATCAGCAGAGCCGCCCTGCTCCCCCGTTTATTGTGCTGATGAGACCAGGTCACACGCAGGATGGCTTTGGTTATGAGCACAAAGGCCTCTGAGCGCTCAGTGGAAACTGAGGGCGAACACTGGCTGCTTTTGTTCTGTATTTCCACTCAGACCGCCCCCAGAGCGGAACCGTCTCCACAGCCTGGCACAAGACCCTGAACCTGTGTGTGTGTGTGTGTGTGTGTGTTTACGGCTTTATGTGTGTGCAGAAGATAAAGAGGTTGTGGCCTTTGGAGGCTTGCTGGGAAATCAGATCCCTCTGACAGCACAGGACGCTGCAGCAGGCCTTACACAGCAGAGTGTGGAAACTCCCCTGGGCTTACCAAACCCCCCCCCCGCAGCTGGAGGGGCTGTGCTGGCCATCTGCTTAGCAGACGCATGGCGGGCTGCGCGCAGGTAGCCTGGGCTCTTCTGGTATTCTGTGCAGTTTACTGGAAGGGTGGGGCTCTGGCTGCAGACCATCTGCTCAGGTCCCTGTGGTTTCCTGTAGCCCCCCAACGCTGCACCAAATCTGCCTGTATACAGGCCAAGTCATAAGTGTGGCATCTACTGCAACACCGCCACTGTCATTGTTGTTGATGCTGTCTGTGTAAATGTTGGCTCATCAGCACTTTCTCACAGTACTTAGTGTTTAACCAGCAACATTGCTGGCGCAGTGTGCTAGTGGGTCTCAAGTTTAATGGCCAGGATGCATTGTGGGTAAAATGTGAAGTAACTTCAGTGTCTGCTTTATTGAAGTTGATCATGCTTTGTCACTTGTATAATTTGCATAAAGCTGTGTACCACATGAAAGGTGTAAAAGGCAACAAGGGGGTTTGGCTGGTTATGTGGTGGGCACTTGGTTAGTATGGGGGTTTGCAGACAATTAAATATTCAAATAATTAGTTTCAGTGGCGGCTGGTGAGCTGGAAACATGGGAAGCTGAAACATTACCTTTAAATCTATCATTACTTTCAACCTCTTCCCCTTTACCTTCCTTGATTAACAATGAAACAAATAATTCACACAATAATTGACACCAATGTGTAAACAGAGTAAATGATTACGCTCGCAAAACAGCACAGATTGTCTGTAGTTTGTGTGCTCTTGCGAAAGCTACAGCATGAGTTTATATTTTTCAAATGCTTCTTGCTCTGGAAACACTGAATTTCAGGCTCCAAGCTGAAATGCATCTTAGAAAAAACACATTTTCTTAGTATTTTCTTTATGGTTTCTTTATGATTTTTTTTTCTCACCCAATTTGGAATGATACACTAGACTCATCTCTTCACAAAGCCTCTACGGTCAAGCAGGAGTTGTGAGCAAGCGAGCGCAAATCTCCCATACACTCAGATGCAGCCAGTGGCTGGTTTTCACACTACAAATCCCACAGTGCATCATGTCAAGAGGGAGCCCTGCCAACATATTCACCCCTACTGGTACCGAAACGCAGCTAGTTTGTTCCCTCTTTGTGGGCTGATGGCACAGCTGGGCTTGCAGTGGGGCCCCGCCTAAGCTCTGAACAAGTGCTTTGGCTTTTCTGAGAGAAAATCCCTGGATGCTCTCTAACTGAATGGTCATACAGATGTTTCATCACCAATAAGGAAACATATAATCATGACCGGTTACGGGATTTCTGCACTGTGATTGTGGTGCAGATCTGCTTACAGCCAGATCCAGAACCATTTATATAACAGTGTGCCCCTTACACCAAAACACAGTTTTTTTTTTCAACTTAACACCATACAATCTTGAACCCTATTGGCTTTGCAGTAGTGCAGTGTCATTTTCTTGCATTAGTTTCCCCAGTCAAGTGGTCAGTGTAGAGATGCATATAGTTCAACCATCCAGGAATTTCTGAGGTTCTGACTCAGAAGTTGCCATCTCTGTGTACAGTAAATGTTGTTTTTCCCTTCTGCTAAACCAACATTTTGATCAGTTCCAGAACCATTCTCATAAGCATTGCAACTGCAGATACGATGTGGCTGTCTGAGACCATTTTACTAATCATTACCAGTTATCACAGCAGCATGGTGCTGCATTGTTTTTCTCTAATAAAATCCCTTGGCGAAATGGAACCTTCTGGGATGCGTTTTATATACACATGTAAAATGAGGAAAAGGCAATTTAGCGTTTAGTGTTTTTCCACGTAAACACAATTGGCATAAATTACAGGAAAGAATAATAATCAAAAAAGGAGAATTACTGTATATCAACACACACCATCAAGTCAAACCTTATCACTCAGATGGCTGACAGAGCATGTGTTGATTGCCCAGAACTTCTCCCCACAGGAAATGGCAAAGCGGCTGCAGGAAGAAGAAGAGATGGAGATCAGGAGGCAGAGGCCTGACAGCGGCTGCCATGGCGACACCAGTGACTTCACTCTCACTGAAGGTACTGTTCTGTACGCCGCTACCAGCAAAGAGGTGACATCAAAGAACCAATAGCTTATATTCTGTCTGAATAAAAAACTGAATTATTCTTACTACTGTTAGTATTACTAGTAGCAACACAGTTTTCTCTAATGGCATTTTTGAGGTTACACAATCATCAGAAAAGATAGAAGGTACATTACAAATCAAAATTTTAGTGTGAAAGCCACAGGAAGTTGAAATGTTCTGTGCAGTTTGAAAAGGTCATTGGTACACTCTCGGGAATGAGGAGGCAGCTTATTTGGAGACTGTGCTGTAACTCTAAAGGTGATAATGGAAGCTCTCTTCTGAAAGAGGCTGTCTGTAGACAGGAGCTGTAAAAAGGCAGTCTGGAGTTCTAAATTATGTGAACATACTCAATACTCAGTTTTGTATTGTTGTTTTATTTTTAAATGGAACACATTTAGCATAAAACATCCTGTCACCTCAATCTTTTGGCACAGAATCATCTTTTTAAATGCAGTCGAAAACTCAGCGAGAGTAGTGAGTGAAATCAGTCAGGCCTCCCCTCAGTCTACTGGAGAGCCTCTTTCTAGCGTACAACTTTCACCAAATTGACTTTGACACCGAATTTCCCAGCGCTGCCATTAAAAGCCCTTATCGTGCTTCCATGTGAATGTAAAACCCCCAAAAAAGTACTTGGTCAGCCATACTCACAAGCTTGACAACCATTCATTGACAGTAACAAGGGCCACTGATTTGGTGTTGAGCTCAGCGCTGCACGTCCAGCTGAACATTGTCAAACGCCCCTGGGCTTTTTCTAGAAAACGGTCAATTGAAGCTCCAAACAGATGTATAGGTTGGGTGAGGGTGGCAGCATTGTGCCGCCTCTTCAGTGTGGCGCACAGAAAGACCCCCCAGGGGAGAATGTGCCCGGGGCCCCTGAAACTGAGTGCAAAAAGGGAGCCCATACACAGAGCAGGGCTTGCATGGCCCCTCCGAGGGGGAGAGTTTCGCAGAGGGGATCCCTTCCCTGGGTGCGACGCTGCTGCGATTACAGCTTGTGGGTAAAACAGTGGGTAAATCATGAAAAGCACCGATTTATCAGATCGGGGAAAAGCCCTGCTGGTGCTACATCGGCAGCAGTGTGGTGAGGTTGATGCATGTCCAGTGCATTCAGCGTACACTCCTGGTGATTTCAGAGCTTTGTGATTTTGTGCGTCAGTGGATTAGCATCTCCCTTCAGCACCAGCGTATGCTTGTGACTTCCACTTTAAACATGCTTAGCTGGTGCTGAAGGTGTCAGAGGCACTCAGGGTTGTTCTCAGGAAAAAAAAAAAAAACCCAGGGAAGCAGCCCATGTACCAAGTGCATGTGAATCTTCCCTCTAAGAGTCACGGACTTGCAGTTTTCTTGGTACGCATAACTGGAAACTTTTCCCAGTTTTATTGCTGTACGTACATTTGGAATTCACATCTACTCAACTGCAGAACCTCGGGATGAAAAATTAACTTTTTCTCCAGGGTTCATTTTCAGAGTTCGTTGTCGATAAACGGTATACATTAATGTCAAGTTCCATTTCATTTAATGATACTTGTAAGGTAAACTGCTGGTATTTTTTTTTCAGAGAACAGCCTTAGGTGTCCTTTAATTAATGATTACCTGTGTTCTTGCATCTCAGTAATATAGCTGGAACAAAGCAGGCTTTCAGTGCTAGATAAATCTGTCCCATCGTTTGATGTTTGTGTTTAACCGTCCTTTGGCACTGTGACTTGCTTTGTTACGAATGTGTCATGTGATCTGTTAATAGCACCAGGGGATGGAGATGGCCCTCTGAACAGTGCATGTGAGAATTTGTGCCGAGCTGTGTTCAGTATGTCATCTCTGTGCCTTGCCCTCGTCTGTTGACCGGAGAGTTAAACGCGTCGTCATGACATGTGCTCCAGGGGTCAAGTGAGGTCTGACAGTCCATTGAAATGGACTTCAAAAGCTGCGAATTGCTGCCCAGGTCACATGACCCATTTAGCTGTGAGTCTGTTCACATGCTGACTCAGAACCTCTCTTTCACTGTTTCAGTTAAAAATCGGAACCAATCAATGGCAAAAAAGGATTAAAGTGGGCATGAAACATTTTTACGATTTGTTTTCTTTGAAAAATTGGTGCCCTACTGTACTGTAGTCTCGTAAGACTCGTTTGGAAATAAACATATTTTTTTCGTTCCATTATCCATTGTGCCTTCCAGCACATTTTCACCACAAGCCTCTGTAATAAATAAGCTAGCATAGAATCCCAATTCTAACAGCACATCTTTTTCTGCTTTAAAATGGGCACGGTCTGGATGGCCAATACTGCCCACTGCACTAAATTAAGCTCATTTTACATTTTATAAACTTAAAAAAACCTCAAGCCACATATATTAATATGTATTTTTATTGTCTACGAAGAGCTTTTGTATCAGTGTTGCATGCCCACTTTAAGACACGCAATGTGCAATGATTTAGAAAGAGTTGATTGTCCTGCTTTTTGAAACGCAAATTGAGGGCTGTTCTGGAAAACCGTGTGTCAAATTGAGCCACATCCTGAAATGCGTGGTGTATGATTATTATCAGCAACATAAAAGTGACGTGATTGTCATCAGGCCTGTGATGTCAAGGCTTCCCGGCCAGCAAATGAAAAAATAAAAATTTCCACCACAACCCTCGATTACAGGGGCTTTGTTTCGAATGACTGACGGGAGGTGTTTGCAGGGCAGAAGTGAATCATGTTTGGTTGATTTGAGCACAGTGATTGGTGCTGGTAGGGCGTCAGTGGGCAGGGGAAGGGTGTCATCTACAGAGCGACCCCCGGTGTGCTGGAAGGTTGATTTGATTGCGGTAATCGCGCCAGCAGCGTGTGGTTGTCAAATAGGGGAAACCCGAGGTGGGCGCTTTGGGGTGCTGGGCTCTGTTTCTGATTCTTCCTCCTGCTGCATGGCTTCCTCTTCCTCTGCCTCCATGTCCCTGGACCCTCCCACCCCTCTGCGGTCCCTGCCTCCCTCACCAGAGTGCTCTGTGTGCCAGCTCACCTGCCAGCGTCACAGCTCCCATTTGCTTATTTGTAGTTCTCTCAGCTCTATCTGTTACGGTAAATACTATGAACGCTACGTTCGTGCGCTATTGTAAATAAATGTGCATGTCACTGTCAGACTGCCTTTATGTATGAGAAGGGAGATGGAAACACAAAGACAGTAATGGTGTCTTGCCAGTTTCTTACTGGTTTCTCAATGGATTCTCCATTGAGCATCTTGCTCTAATTCATGCATGTGTTAATGTTGCTTGTATTTGCAGTCAGTACCCCTATGAGTCTGACTGTGTCACTTCCTGTGAATTATGTCTTCCTGTGTTGAATGAGCCCCTTAATCCCCACTGTGGTACCCCCCAGCATTGACACGCACCCTCCGCTTGTGTTTAATGTTTAACCCAGTGCACCTCCACTGACCGCACCTGCCTGACACCACTAACCCTCCCCATCACCCCCCCCCTGCTTTGTGTTTGCATGTTTTGGCTTGATTAAAGAGTATGCCAGTGTACCCGCGCCGCCCTATTCTCCTCGGCCTGCCCACGCCACCACCAGCCCCAGCCCTAGCCCCAGCCCCAGCTCCAGATCCAGCGAGGAAGAAGGGGAGACTCACCGGCCTCCTGCCAGCAGGGGGCGATCTTCTGTCTCTGACACTGACTCTGACTATGCAGAGCCTCCTCCTGAGCCCCGGAACCATGCTCCCCCGAACAACATGGCCCCATGCCAGGCTGACAGACAGACCGATGCCCTGAGACTGATTAGAAACCTACTTAAAGAGTCCTTAGGCCCCAGCTATTGCTTTGACGATGAGGTCTTCCTTAGACACCCTTCTATGCCAGCTCACAGACTGCAGAAGCGGCTTAATACTGCCCCCCCTGCTTACCAGGTCCTTGATTACCACGCGCAGGGAAATGGGCACCACAGTTTCCATGGCAACGTCAGAGCAGGGGAAAGGGACAGCCGGGAAGAGAGGGTCATGGGTTCAGGGAGGAGCAACAGAAGTAGGGACGAGAGATTGCGTAGCAACAGTTACCATGGAGATTTAAGATGGGAAGCGGGAGGAGCCGAAGATTATCGTGGCAGTGCTCAAGACAGAGTCCGCAGGTGGACATACAGAGAGGGAGGGGGGGCCAGGGAGAGGCGTGTCCACTTCCAAGATCAGGGGAGACGCTACAACAGTTACCATGGCGACAGCAGGAGACCAGCAGCAACAGGCAGCCATGATAATTTCGGGGACAGGGGTGTGGCGGCAAGGCGCAGCTGCCGTGGTGACTTCAGGCAGGTGACAGGTGGCAGCAGAGGCTACCACGACAATTACAGGAGCGGAGAAGACGGTGGCCGTCACCACGGTCAGTTCCTACAGAGGAACGTGTCTGCAAGGCGCAGTTACCATGGAGACTTCAGGGGCAGAAGGAGAGATTCGAACAGAGATGATCATAGAGGGTATGATGAAGGGAGCAGCCAAAGTGGGCACAGGGTGAGCTACCGCGAAAACGGTACGATCCAGACAATCCAGGAGGACAGGGTTTACCAGCGGGGCGGTCACCGTGACGATCGTGGCCACGGAGACAGGAGGGAATGGGAGGGAAGGGGACACAGGAGCAGAATGGGGAGAGAGGAGGAGGAGGAGGAGGAGGGCGGGGCTGACGGACGTCACCGTGGCGAGCGGAGGGTGAGGCGAAGCGTGAGCGAGCGCTGGCGGGGGCACGAGGAGGAGGAGCCTGGCTGGGAGGAGGAAGGGGGATTGAGGGAGGAGAGACGGCGGAGCGAAGGAGTCCGGCGCTGTGTCAGCTTCTCCAGTCGCACGGCGCCCCCCGGTGGTGGACACAGGGGAGCAGGTAACACAGCTCCGTGCGCAGCTCTGCGCAGATCCACTGACTCTCCCTGTCTTCATGCTGTGGACCCTGGAAGATGTGGGTTTGCTGTGAGACTTTGCTCTCCACCTTTCTTTCCTGTGTGTCTGTGAGGCAGGCCTCAGATAAATTTCCTGTTTGGTCTGAGTTTTGTTGTTACGGTGGTACTTTGACTGGGGCCCTTGACTGCAGATTTTAGTTTCTGTTCATCAGAAGTGCACTGGGCTGCAGCCAAGAATGCCTGAGACTTTTCACCTCTGCTCTGTAGTCTCTCAGTAACTTTGTCTTTCTTGGTTAAAACTATGATTAACTGTCATGATTATAAATCTGTCTCACCATTTATGGTGAATTGATTGTGTTTATGGGGGCTCATCAGTCCAAAGGCTCCTGTCTGAAGGTCTGAGAGGGTTCTGAGAGCTCCACCTCTGTGCCATCTACAGTGAGATATGAATATCAAACCCCCACCTTATACACGTGTGTTGATGTGTAATGATGTGATGCTGTCGTCACCCGAAGGCAGGTCAGATCCTGATCACACTGAACGGCTGCTGTGGCTGTATTTGTGCAGTCTTACTTCACTAAAATGCTGAAACGCTCGCCTGTTCATGTCGTGATCCCAGCGTAAACACCCCCTCCCCCGGCGTGAACAGCATCCTGAAGCTGTCCCCTCTCACACAGCGGCTGTCGGACGCTTCTGAGGTGTAGCCAGCGCTGCCGCGCCCGGCTGACGGCACTCTCTTACAGGGGCGGCGCCGCGGCAGGACGGGGGCTGCCTGGAACTCGGGGAGCTGGAGCAGGTGCTGCGGGACGAGGAGCTGGCCCGCAGGCTGCAGGAGGAAGAGGAACGACTGCTCAGGAAGGTACGGTGGCGGCTCGCGGGTGGAACCGCACCAGTCATGCGGGTTCCTGTTCTCAGGGGCTTGTTTCGTTTCAGAGCCCGCGGTCCTCGTCCGGCCCGCGGTCCTCGTCCGGCCCTCGGAACTCCGGCGCCAGGGAAGACTTCAGAGCAGCTCAGGTGGCACAGGATGAGGTGGGTGGGGTCTAGAGAAGGAAGGCGGGGCCAGAGGATGGAGGGGTGGCATGTACCTTCCATTTAATGGTATATGTCTAAAAAGAGAGAGTGCTTGAAAGACAGAAAGAAGAAAAACAGGAAATAAAGAGAAAAAGAGAAGCAGGAAAATTTTTACCTGTTCCTCATTGTCGGCTGTTTGGCTTTCCTTTTAGGAGATAGCCCGCTTCATGCAGAGGCAGGAGAGGAGGTCCCAGCACCAGTCATGTGACGTGGAAGGTCAGGGGTCACAGTGGAGCCACAGAGAACCAGGCGATGCCCAGGAGAGAAGATCTGCTCGGGAGAGGAGGGTACTTTCTAAAAAGAAATATGATTCAGTCAGGCTGACCGCAGTCATGATATCGCACTATGAAATTTTAGGAAGTGCAGCGTTTTTGGTTAATTACGCAACATGTTGTATTCATTTCATCTTGACATAAAATTACAGTATTGTGCAAGTAACGAAAACATTTACACCTCATTAAAGGTTTTTAGAGTAAATCAAGTGGTTTCAAATCAAGGCATTTCCTTGTTAAATGTACAGTGCCTTTTTTCTGAAAACCAAACCAGAATGCAGGTGTGTTTTATGCTGTAGAAATAAGGGTGTATTCTGGGTGCTGTGTAAATGAGTGCGTGTTCTGCGTGCTGTGTAAATGAGAGTGTATTCTGAGTGCTGTATAAATGAGTGTATTTTGGGTGCTGTGGAGGAGTGACACACATATCTCACAGCAGGTGGAGCTGCCCCGGACACCTCGCGAGAGGCTGGACTCAGAGGGACTCAACTCACCAGGAGAGGACCTGTCCCCAGACTGCCAGCCCCCCAGCCCCAACTGCACCTCACCGTGAGTCTCAGCCTGGACTTTCCACTGTGTCTCACACACACGTACACACACACACACACTCTCTCTCTCTCACACACACACACACACACACACACACACACACACACACAAACACACACTCTCTCTCACTCACACACACACACACACACACACACACACACACACACTCACAGACACACACACACACACACACACACACACACACACATATTCACTCTCACACACACACACATTCACTCGCGCACACACACACTCACACATACAGACACACACATTTATGTACTCTCTCAAGCACCGAGCTTCTCTCTCTCACACACGCACAGTCACATACACACACATAAGCGCTCTCTTTCAAGCAGTCTCTCTCTCTCTCTGTCATACACATGGAAACACATGCACTCTCTCACATGCTCTAAATGTCCTCCGCATGCGATCGGACACAGCTAAACATAGTTTGCACACGCGCATGCACACGCACACACCTGCGCGCACTTGCACCCACATACGCACGCACTCATTCACACCCGCGTGCATGGCGTTACGCGCTGACGCTGCACAGTCATGCCTTCGGCGCACAGAAAGGGGAAGGCGGGCCGACACGCCACGCGCGGGGCTCCTGCGAGGCGGCCGCTTTAGCGTAAGGGAAACAGTCGCTCAGCGGAAACTTTTACTGTGGTGCGAGACGTGCCGCTGTGGCTTGCGGTGCCCTTGCAGGCTGCGAGAGAGCAAAAGGAGAACCGCGCCGGCGAGGCAGCCGAGACACGACGCTTTTGGTTACTGAATGACACGATAGTGGCTGGTGACCTCACCGGTGATGTCATTGCAGGAACTCCCAGGCCGTGAGGAACATCGCAGAGGAGCTGGACCCGACGTTCAAGCCCAGCCGGAGGGAGAGCAACCCGAGTCAGACCTCTGGTACGGGCCGAGAACGTGCGTCTTTAGTCCCACTACATTTCACAGTCTCTCCTGCTCTCTGAATGAACGTACCTTTACCCCTGTGGGTACTTGGGACAGTCCTTAGAAAGTATTTGGGATGAGTTTTAATTAGCTTTTCCACATTTTTAGAACCTCTTACAGCTGTGGGTGGATTTAAAATGTGTCATTCGGGAGCGCTTTAACATAGCCTGATAATTCAAACTCTAGTGTGCTCGCACCATCAAACGGGAGCTTCAAGCTGTTCACCTTTATCAAATCGATCTGCTGTTGTGACAGTTTTGTAAGTCGGCCTGCTAGGCGCACACAATACAGATATGTTTCAGAAACACTGTCTTTGTGGAATTTACAGAAACCGAGGACACACAAGTATGGAAATATGTGCTGTTTTTAAAAATAAGAGGAGGGGATGCATCCCAGCAATTGTTCCTTTCATTCCCTAGGTCTCTCAACCAGCCCTTCCTCTCACTCCGGTCTCCATGACTACACACAGGAGCCCACCTTTGTCCCACCCACCAAACGGCAAAGCGACAAATCAGGACGGCCCAAATCCAAAGAGAAGAAGGAGAGTTGTAAGCAGCAGTGACCTGCCCCTCCCACGTTGCCACGGCCGCTCTCCAAACCCCTCCCTCGGTTTCCCCCCTCCTCCCCTCCTCGGCAAGCAAGACTATCAGTGGGGGCTCCTTCACTGATCCCAGATCAGCATTTTGGAGCCGGTCAGGGTGTGAGGGAGGGGTTTGGAATGTAGATCTCTCTGGACAGGGCTGCAGCAGTGCAGTGTGGGGGCACAGGCCAGTGGAAATGCACCCTAGGTGGAATATCAAAAGGCCACCACTTTGCGCTGTTCTGGTCATGTCGAGCAGAGATGCACCCTTTTTGAGTCCCCAGCGAGCACTTTTACCCTCAATTTTTTTCATTGGGAAGTTTAGTTTTTGTGCGGTAGAAAATACGAAACTTGACCCAGGAAGTGGGACAGTGAGGTTTTGCCTTTAAAGGGAATAGTTGACAATCTCACATCCAGCCTTTTTTTGTTTTGTTTAGCGTGGAGAAAGTGATTTGACTGCAGTGTTGATCTGCGGAGGTTCATTTCAAACAGCTGGGTACTGACTGATTTTTTTTTCTTCTCTTTCTATGGTTTGTTTGTTTAGAGGCAAAGACTACTGTGTACTTAGTTTCTTCCCTCTGTAACAGATTTCTGAAAGGGACGGTCGTTAGTGAGACCGAACAGCTGGCTCACAGCTGTGCGTCACACCGCTGGGAATGAAAATCTGCACACGGCTTCGCTTCTTTGAAATTGCCGCTGTAGCCGTGTACCTCGAATATCAAGCAAAACTTTGTTCATTTGGAACGAGTGGTAGTCGTTAGCATCGGACTTTTGAGGGGAAGCAGAGTGATTTATTCCATGTCGTTATGTCATCCCCCAGACGTTCTAGTGGCCTTTTGTCAGAACAGTGTCTTACAGTGCAATCATTGCTTTCCCACTTACTTCAAAGCCATATCTAAAAACACACAAATCAGGGAGTACAAGGTGGTTTTGAAAGGATTGTAAGGGACAGAGCTGAAATCTTGGCCACACGCTGTTGGCTGTACAGAGCAATGGCAGAAACACTGAAATACAGCTGTGGTTCAGCTCTCAGAAGTGTGAAGAGGTCCTTCCCACAGTAGGTAGGTGTGCACAGGAGCTCCGTGCGGCGTTTCGGGCTCTGGAGCACCTCCCCTGGGTTCTCCCGCACAGCCCCGGGATCTCCACTCTGAAAGCGCACGCGCTGCGTGCTCAGGCAGCGGTCCGTGACGTCGCCGATAGAGAATCGCAGCTAAATGAGCTCATGTTGAAAACGTCTCCCCCACGACCTATGAGAGCAGAGGGTGATGCATAAGCAGGAGCCTTTACCGTTCTCACCCGCACCCCCACACCCACGTTCCCACGAACCCTACTGCCCACGACCTGAGAGCCACGAGTGACTCACCCCTCTGGGGCTGTAGTAATCCACAGCACACAGTCACTACATGCTGTGATCCCTCTTAAAAGTATTTATTTTATGTTGCTGCTCTATTACCACTGCACCTATGGTCTATTCAGCTAGTGTTCTTTCTGATTCTTCTTAAGCCGACACTAAAATGGATGCAAAATACTGTGTAACAAATGAGAAAGGGGAACATTCCTTAAATTATATATATGAACTTAATATCCCTTCACATCGTGTCCAAACCTGTCTTTTTATTTATATTTGTAAAAATAATTGCCGTATTGTTTGTATGTTGAATGAGACCTGTTTATATCACAACCTGCTCAATATGAACATAATGTGTGTATGCTTTTCTCTCCTACAAATGGCAGCTGCTGTGGAGCAGTTTGGAAATTAAGGAGAACATTTTCCCCCAATGGTTACAATTAGGCTGACAGTTTTACAATATTTTACTTCCCCTCACTTCTGCCTCAGTATGATGCACTGATATGGATGGGAACCGGGATGGAAATTGTTTGTTGGCTATGGTATGTTGAGAATCCCTCTCAGTGTTGCATAGAAGACATTAAGCAAGTTCTCATTATTTGCAGTAGTAACTGGTATTTTTAACACATAAGCTTCATTTGAAAACCAAACCTCACGCTGTAACCTTAACTGCGAACACTCAAAGAACTAGAAGCAAATCTACACTACACTAATCTGTGGCAGATGAAGGCTTGGGAAGATATACAGTGTGTGCACTTTCAAAAGCACTGGGAGTGGTGGAGCTGTGGTTAGGTAAAAGAGGATTCAAACGCTGTAACACTACAGCCTGGCTGCAGACGTGCTCTGCATTGCTGGTGCCACCACACCGACTGTTTCTTTTTTGCCATGTCTTTTTTTTATGTTACAGTTAATAGCACTTGGGCACCCCCATTACCTCACAGAGAAACTGAGCTGAACCAAACTCCCTTCTGTACCCGCATTTTCCCAGAATTTAAACCTTGGCTCTCAATGAAATGGTCTCAAGGGAGATCAGGGGGCTACGCATACCCTGCTCTTTGTCACTGCACTTTCCGCCTTGTAGCTTTTTGTAACCCAGTGTTAAAGTTGACTTCTGTCACCATGAAAGGGACCCCCCCAGGTGTGGACACAGGCAGCCAGTGGAGGCCAGAGAGCCGTCTCTTTTGAGAGTGGAGTTTGGTGCTTGTGTCTGTGTCAGGTCATCTGGGCAGGCTGACTGCAGTGGTTTGAGTGGTGGAATCGCAAGAGCTGTTTAACAAAGTGGGTTTCACTCTGGAAGTGGCACAAAAACACTCCACCTGATAAGTTGGTGTTTATAGGATATACAGCTCATAAAAGCTATAGTTTACTGCAGATGTCTTTGCAATGTATTGTAGTTGCAATCTGCATTTTTTTGTATTCCATTTGTTTTTGTTTTTTTTTTTGCAATTAAAGTTCATTCTTATCTTCTATGGAAATAAAATATTGCTCTGGGCGTCTTTTCTGTGACTATCTGTTAAAGATACAGGGAAACATGCACACATGCCATAGAGATTCTGTTTCATGGTTCATCGCTTATTTTTGATCACATCCTTCTGCAGTTAACCCAGTTTCGTGCTCTGTAACCCGTAACTGTGAAAACATGGTGATTTTAAGTTAGCCAATGAAAACAAAGATATTTCTTAAAAGTAATTTATTACTGTGCTTTATATTATATGAAAACGTGAACATATGACATCATTTATAATACATGAGTATAACAGTGAATTTGCGCTATTGAAAAGAAGCATTTTAGCGTACACAGCACGTAGGTCAGACATTCTGATGATGATGATGATATTTGGGGGTGGAGGTGCTAGCGAGCCTCTGGTTACTCACTCCCACCTCTTACGTGTTGTGGCTCTTAGTAGAGAGCAGCAGAGAGTGAGTGTAGGCTCACTGTGGGCGTAGATGCTGTGCAGCTCGCCCCCACTCCCCCCCCTCCCCCGCTTTCTGCATTGCGCTGAGGGGACTTCCTCCACCTTTCTTCTACTGCTTGAGCCGCAGTCTGTTGTGTCTCTTAGTTTCCTGATTGTCTGGTTCGTTCCAGTCGGCTAGGTCCTGGAGTCAGTCCGCTCTGTACCGCCAGCACAATCTCAGTTCACCGATCCAATGATCGGCTGAGGTCCGAGTGAGTGTTGCGTAGCCAGTGCTGATCTGAGGTCAGCGTTTCTGTGTGAGGTAGGGAGCAAGGGGTAGTACAGTAATGATTTCATGTCGTTCTGTTCATGGTCAAGGACCAGGAGTAATAATAAAAAAGTAAAAAAAAACAAACGTTATGCTTGCACAGATTGCTCGCACATTGAGGACACAATGTTAACATCAACAACTTCAGGCAGGATTAATCCTGTCATGACTAAATGTCCTTCACAGTTTCATTGCAGCTTTTTCTCCCCTTTGGATCCATGTAAAATGACATCTCCCATGTTCCTATGTTATTCTTCTGTTGGAACAGCGATTTATCTGATGTCAGTCATATAGGCAAAATATTATAAAAATATAATATAAAATAATATAATACAGGCAAATATTCAAGAAGAACACATTTGTTTATGAAAAATTCATACTTATACACATGCTACATTATAATTACATCAGTTACATCAATATATTTAGGCAATAAAAATCTCCACCTGGATCCCTGCTCAAAGGTACATATCATAAATACATTGCTTTTTATGTTCATGGTTCATGGACACACTGGTGTGTGTGAAAATGGCCCCAGTTTTAAAGATGAATAATGAAGGGTTTGTGAAGGAAGCTCTTTTCATCGTGTTTGGGAAGGCAGTAGAAGTACAACAGCCTCACGATTTTGGGAATATTCAGCGGTTGGTGGTTAAAGCAGTCACAGGGAATGCAATCAGGGTCGCGTTTCCGTTTCTGCACTGTTAAAACAAGATGGATGCCTGCCACTTCTCCCTCTGTTGTCTCAGCCCGGAAGCCTACAGTGCGTTTCCGCATCTCTGCTGTGTAATAAATGGATGTGGACAACAGACTGGTGGATACAAAAACTGATGCATACAAAGCCGAAACAAATATGCTACAAGGCTGACCGCCAACTGTATTCAGCTCTTGTCTCTCATGCCATGAAGAGGGAACTGGCAAGCAGACCCCCGACACTTCTTAGAAAAGTCCCCACCTCTCCTTTCACAAAACCTGACTCGCACACTCCTTTCTAACCCCACTACACAGGTCTGCCTCATTATACAGGCAGAAAATTCCCAAGATGCTGCCTGACTGTAAGTGACAACACCCCCCACCCGCCACCACCCCTCACAAAAAAAAAACAAAAAAAAAACATGACAACAAAATGTGTGTGTGCAAATCAGCAGTGTGTGCACCATTGATTATGTACAGGCTTGGTACCCTTAGCTTAAGAATTTGCCTAGAGTTCAGTTTTAAGCACTAAAACTTTTCCCTCAAAACTTCAAACTGAGTCCTGAGTTTAGACTTCTATCTTTGATGTACATGCCAAATGACAATTCTACTCACATAATTCTAATGCCCCTCTGATATTTTTTGAGAGGACAGTCCCGAGTTTGTTCAGGTAAGAAAAGGGGGGAATCTCCCACATTGTAATATGGGGCTGCTCAGACGCAGTCATCATGACATGTTGTGAAGCGTAGGCATGCCCACGTCTGTTTAAAAAAAGTCTATTTTCCGTCTCTGTACTCCTCTGCAACAGTGTGCATTTCTACCTCTGTCTCTGTTCTTTTTTCTCTATCTGATCTCCCCCCGTCTCTCTCTCTCTCGTTCACACACAACACGTGCTGGAACCACAGAATGTCGGTTTGACGATTCGGTGCCTTGAATCTCATCTGCCTCATTGCCACACAGCAGAAAGGAGGCAAAACATAAACAATGTCAGCCTATAACCAAGTCCATCACACCACAGTTATTATCAGAAAAATAAAGTACAACAAGAGGATATCAACCTTGCTCAAAATAAATACAGAAAGATCCCTATCTAGTACATTATGAACTGCTTACATTTCTCGGTATGAAAATAAATACATCTCAATAACATTCACAGTACCACCCCCTTCCCTTCCATAAAACTGACAGATCTAACTCAAAACTGAAGGTCAAGGCCACCCACTATGTGGTGGACCACTGGAAAGGAAAAAATCACATGTGCTCCTGCTTTTTGATGTCAAATGACCCCCCCCCCCCCCCCGTAACACATACAAACATGTGAACACCCACACATGACCCCCAATCCAGACAGCCGGTCTGGGGCTGGTCGGGGTTGCAGAGCCACGGTCATACAGGAAGTCACCCCCGCTACAAAGGTGAGAAATGGTGATGTGGGGTGGTTGTGGGGGCGTTGAGGTCCTGCCTGTGCCCCACGTTCCCTCCACCCCCACCTCACACAGAGACCAGGAGTTTCTGCTTGGATTCCAGGGAGGCCACAGACTCCAGGCTGCTTCCCTGCTCCTGCTGGGGGAAACAGAAGCTGCACTCCTCCTGCCTCACCACCAACCTAAGGCCGTCTGGGGAAAGGAGAGGGAGAGAGAGAGACGGATTAACGAAACATCCTCAAAATCAACTACAGTCCTACAGTAATGGTAGGATCGTACTCCAGCTGACTGGAAATGAGAACCATGTGGTATATGCTGGACTGCAGTATTCTGTGCTGGTCCTAGAGGGGACACAGTCCAACAGGCCTTCCTGCTGTCTTTGAGCCACGAAACAGCTTTAGAGGATCAACCAGGATGATGTTGAGTGGACTGGGTGGGGGGGGGTGAAGCTACAAGGCAGGAGGTGCTGGAGACCTTTGGTCTGTGGCATGGCCTCCTCCACGGTCATCTTCAGCTTCTTGCTCTTCATGTGTGTGACGAGCAGGCCAAGCGCCACTATGATAACGAGGCACAAACAGATGCCCACAATGGCTGCCACCGTCCACTCGATTCCATCTGAAACGACACAACCGCACACACACCGTCACCCGAGAGCCGCACTCCACACGCGTGGAACGGTTTCGTCACACAGTATCACTGCCACGCTTCTGCACCCAGCACAGTGAAGAGCGCCATTTGGCATTGCGTCCCCTTGCATTGGAATTTAGTCGCACACAGTGCAACACAGTAATGCAGTGCTTGGGGGGACAGTGAAAGAAATCCTCAGCACTGCAACACTGCATTACAGCATTTCATATAAATGAGTGGATCCATTCGTGTATCCTGGTTCAGGGAACCAGTGTTCAGTACAAATTGTCGCAGCTTGCTCCCCTCATCTGGAAGGGTGTGAGGGATGCTCCGGAGTCTCTGTGAGATACATACCTTTGTTTTCCGTCGACTCGGGGGTGCAAACTATGTCACTGACGGCGGTGCCATTCTTCACAATTTTCTGGTTTGACTGAGGACAACTGCGGGAGGAGAGAGTGGATGTCAGCATTCTGAGAGGGAAGCCCCCTTGTGTTGCCAGGCAATAGGTTTGACAGAAATATCTCCAGAATGAGTGAACTATAGTAAAGGACAGCTCAGGATGTTCAACACTTAAGTAACCATTTTGATGCCATTTCATATGTGTGTGTATAATTAGCTAAATTGATCTTTCCTAGAAAAACGGGCAACAGGTGTTTGAAAAAAAAGCTACAGGGGACGGCCCTTACTGTGATTCAGATCTATAAATGCTCAGTGAATCCCCTCTGACCCCTTACCCAGGTTTTAGTTTTGTCACAGAACCATCTTCAGTGTCTCTTAATGTGTCTCACCTTTTACTCCATGGGACACACTTGCTGTGGATCTTGTCATTGAAGGTCCCCAGGGGACACACCTGGCAGGTCCCTACAGAGAGACACACAGTCAGTCAGCTCGGTACCTTCACCTCCTGACTCCACCTCTGCTTGCACACACACAAACCTCTGTGCACACATCACATCATGACAAGTCTGCCCCTCTCCCTGCAAACCATTTGATTCAGTACATAAAGTTTCACTTCCTATCTATAAGAGCAATTCCAGGTTTCAGTTTTGGTTTGTATCAGAGCTAGACCACAGACCGGGCTTGACAGAGATATCGGAGAGTGCACTGTTTACAATTGGGCAATCTGTAATCTGTGACCTGTAATTTGTGATCTCTGATCTGCAATCTGTGATCTATGATCTGTGATCTGTGATCTGTAATCTGTAATCTGTAATCTGTAATCTGTAATCTGTAATCTGTGATCTGCGATCTGTGATCTGCGATCTGTGATCTGCGACAGGCCTTACTGTTGGGTAAAGGCTGCTGCCCCTTCCCACACTCCTCGTAACAGAAGGAGCACCCGGTGCCCCCGCAGCGGTACCCTGCCTGGCAGTCGCACACAGTGTTCGAGGAGCTGGTGCATTCTTGTTTCACCTTTTGCAAACCTAGACAGAGGGGAAAAGATGGATGTATCCTTTCATAAGTTTTGTGTTTCCATGGTGATACACCCATGTTTCTGTGCATCTCAAAATTACGGAGAGTCCATGCCCTCCAGATCAGGTGGCAGGTGGGCGGAGCCCCTCAGGATTGCATACCTATGCACTGGGTGCAGCTTTGGCAGACAGACACTCCCGGGACATCAGTGTAGGTTTCATCTTCACAGGGGACACACAGCTCTTTGGGGTCCGGGCCACACCTTGTTACTTGGCGGTTTCCTGCAACCAAATGCAAGCACAGAAGGCTTGTTTGTTGTATCAACAGTACAGTCCCTCCCAACGGTCCCTTAAAGGGCAGAGGTTTATAACATTCATTTCATTGGAGCTTGAATTTAACTTCAAGATTAAAAAAAAAACCATCTAAAAATATACGCCAGGGAAAGTGTTTGGTGATTTATCAAAGAGATAATTTTTTTAATAAGGCTGATAAATACTCTTCACCAAAGATGCCTTTATAACTTCTGTGCTTCAGCACAGCAAATGCTAGCTGCCCTGACAAAGCCCTAGCACTGGTAATGCACACGCACGTCATTCGAGTGCCCTCCTCTGAGTATCCAGTGAAAGCTGACTGGAAACGCGCGTTGTCTGTGACACATTAAATCATACAGTATTTAAATGCCAAAAGGGTTATCGCGTCCCAATCCCACGCACGCAGAGAATTTCCAGTTACATTTCCAAGCCATTTGATCCTTTTATGTGGCTTTCATTCGATAAACCTCTGACACCACTGAAACGAGGACATTGTGGTCAAGTCTTTGAGAAGAATTATCTGATTTTGAGGCCAGAGTTGCAGCTTTCTGTCACTTATGTTTCCTATTTCGCTTCCTCAAAGTATCCAATGCCAAATACAAAGGTCTGTCAATTAAACACCAAGTTGTATTTATGCTGCCGCATCATAAGTCAGTACCTCTAGACTTTATCCACTTGAATCTTTTGAAAAAGTGTCTCCTCTCATGTGTATATTGACACTTGCAGTGTGTGAATAGAAAACATCAGTCACTGATGACAGCTGAATGGTTTGGCTCGACGGAACTCAAAACCACAGCAAATGTGACCTAGCAGAATGACAGAAGCGTTCCATTTTCAAGAGGAACAGCATGCTGCTGTACTGTTAAAATTGGCACACTGCTTGCAGTACACTACTAGCCTTGTTCTGTGTCTGAGCCCTGCTTGCCATGATTGGGCATGCAGTAAATTTTTAGGAAGAAGCCACGTCAGGAAATTCACTCAATTTGAAATGAATTTGAATTCCACACTCATGGTGATACATGTGTTAAAATAAGTGAAAGGCAACAGATTTCCAGATGATTCTATGGAAATGAGTCAAGTTCAGCTATAAAAATTAGAAAAAGTGAATCCCATGATGGTCCCCCAGTCTATTGTGAAACACAAAACAAGGTTTTTTTTGTTTGTTTCAAGAAATACGTCCAAAAAATTTCTCAGTGTGTCACAATCAAGTAATAGCTCACATGTAGGATGATTCCTCCATGTCACACATGACTGGCACGTAGTCATAAAAAGCACCTATGTGCTTTTCAGTCATGTGTTAAGGTGCCCGAGGGGACATCACAGAGGAGCTTTTGATTTCAGTTTCTACAATCTCTGGGATAGTGCCAGAGCAGGTGCATTATTCTGCATGTTGTACAACTTAAAGTGATTCCTAAACAAGGCAGCCCTCTGGTAGAAAACAACGGTAATGCGCTCTCTGTAAAAGAACTGCATTTGGACTTATGCACAACAAAGGACCCCTCTGTATTCCAACAAAACAATGACCACTGACATGTACAGCACTGCCCAGTCGTCACCAACCCCTGTTCATTCTGGCTTAGTATTCCTATGGATTTGCACCCCACCTCCCTGACAAATATTAATATTAACATGATTTAAGAATAATTTCCAAAGAAAACCCAGTATGAACCTCTTTCATTAAAGCCCTAATGGTTCAAGTTAATTTCCTTTGAGAGTCTTTCATCTCAACTGAGCTGGCGCCTGTGACATGTTGCGTCATGGTGTTTGTGAGCCCCTTTTGCGTGGACCTACCTGGCCTGCAGAGTGTACAGCACACATTCCCATTGGCCCCGCTCTCCCAAAGCTGACAGCCCTTTTCCACGCCGCAGACACTGCCCAGGAATCCCACCGCAAGCAGGAGCACTCCCAAGACCTGCCACATATCTGTCCCTTTGGCGACTGGCAAACGCGCACTGGACTCGAATAAAAAGCAGAACAGCGAGTCTCTCTCTCCAGCAGCTCTTGGCCTCTGGTCTGACAGGGCGCCCTGAGAAGAGGAAATGAAAAGGGTGGCTGCAGTTAGCCTGAGAACTCCGGGTCTCACCCACGGTTATCTCTCACCCACACTGACGTGTGCCTGACGTCGTCCCAGGCCCTCGACCTCCCCCACCTCCTCAGCCCCCGCCCACCAGGGGTTCTCGCTGCTGAACAGCCTCTCTCTTTCAGCCATGCCATCATTAAGCACATTAAGCCATTACCTGAGGCACTGCTAAGAGAGGGATTTCCAACAGAAATAGAATTAGTAGATCGGTCAATTGCAACAACATAACATGACATTATTGGCACTTAACAGATGCTCTCATCTAGAGTGACTTACATAGATTACATTTTTACATTCTATCCATTTATACAGGTGGACACTTACTGAGGCAATTCTGGGTTAAGTACCTTGCCCAATGGTACACCAGCAGTGCCCCAGTGGGGAATCAAACCAGCAACCGTTTGGCTACAAGCCCTGCTCCTTACCACTATGCTACGCTGCAGCCCCCAATTGAATGTAATGTTGTAATCTAAAGAGCTTATGTATGAGCCAGGTAAGACTGGGATAGACTTATTGAGTCATTCAGTGTGGCATGTTAAAGAAGATGCTTTCATTCACATCAGATAGACTGTAATGTCCAATCTACTATACCTATATCTATGGAATCTTCCTTCTGTCTACAATCAGTGTTTCTCAATCATACTCCTGGAGCCCCTTGTCCTGCATATCTTCTATCTATCCTTACTCCAAACACACCTGATTGAAATTAGTGCTCTTGCTCTTAATTAAATCAGGTGTGCTCAGCTAATCAAAAGTGCCACTGATGAGTTCAGTCAGGAAGGTAGAGCAGGGAAAGATCGAAAATATGCAGAGCAGGGGGGCCCCAGGAGCAGGATTGAGAATCAGTGGTCTAGATGAATGAGCAGTAAAGCTATACACAACACTGGTTTTGCTAAATACCACTTTGCTCTGGAGTCTTAGCCATCAGAAAGCATGAAAATTTAACTTTTAATCTGTCCATTTGAATTGCTTTGTCTACACAGGCAATAATGAACACAAGCCTGTCTGGGAAAGTATCTTTAATTTAGTTTTCATGATGAATATGGTTCCTCGCTTCTGGGGTCACTGCTGAAAAGGGTAACATATTCATCAAAGTCTAACTGCACAGGACCTCTGTGAGCAGGGGCTGGCACTCTGACATCAACTCTTATGCACTTCCTCAGTATAAGTGGGGTCGTCCATGTTCAAGTACTAGAAGTACTATCCCACATCTCATTTCCAGCTCAAATCAAATTTCAGCCCATTTTCAGCTAAATATATTGTCCATTTATGAATCTACTCACAATGGAAGTTATTAAAACTGACTGTCACTCATAGAGAGGGCATAATGGTCTTTGAGGCAGTGACCACAGCTGCAACCGGAATTAATGTGTCCAGCTATGGTTATACTGTACACTATAATATGGTTAAAACGGGGATCCTGCACAGTCAATCTATCACAGAGCAAGCTGGTGCGATAAACCACCAATGTCGTACATAGCAGATGGATGACCGATCGCACCCCTTAAACCCACCGAACTATCCCATCGCACGGGCGCATCCTATCCAACTTCCAGTTCCACCGAGTGCATCTTTGCAGATGCTGTCATTTTGTCACATGATATTGTCACAGGTTCTGTTGCCATAATAATGAAGTACGTAGCATGAGATCTCAACATATAACCGCGCGAACTATTAAGTTAAATTCTTAACATTTAAATCAATTTGTCGGTTATAAATATTTAATATGTCTACTTACTCCTGATTTGTCTTGTCTTTGCGTTGTAGAGACCCGCTCCTGAGGATGCTTGTCGCAAGCCAGGCGCTCAGAGAATGAGTCACTTGGTTTCAATCTAAACAATTTCTTAATAGAGCTGCGTCCTCCCGGGGGGCGTGATGAAGTGAACGACGCTAATTTTGTAAACTATTTGGAAAGCCCAACATCTTAGTGGACGGTTGTCTGGTGAATTTCCCTCTGAGCTGTTTTTATCTCAAAGTCGTTTTTAATATTCGGTTTACCGGAATTAAGGTACCCCCTACATGATTGTAGTTAGCTAATAGGAATAGTGGGTCGCAAATGTCTTCCTCAACTTTCCAAATTACACCTTCACGACTTCTACCTCATTAATTTAAGGACTTCCAAAAAGGAAGACAAACTTTTACCAGAAGTTGTGGGTTGTTGCCTGTATTTGCGGATATATTCAATATTTTATTAGCTAGGTCAGTTACACTTGTGTATTTGTACAGTGCACTAACACAGTATGGGAAAATCGATAAAAAATAAGCCTACAAGAAAAAAAACGATGCTACATAGAACGTTGTAGTCAATATTTCGGATTCTACGACGAGAAACTGTTACACACTGTCTCTTTAAAAATAAAAACCCAATCGCTATGAATGGATAGGGTCACATGTTAATTTTACGTTATCGTGCTTTACAGAAAACGAAAGTATTTTTGTTTCCTAGTGGTCGCTGTGTTTTGGAATTTTGACAGCGGTAGACAAAAAGTACAGCATGCAAATAATTCACAGTAGGGAACTGTATGGTTAATACTTTGGCAAGCAGTTGTAATATCAATTCACTTTTTGTTTGAGCAGACCCTTGTGTTCAAACAATGAAAATTAATTCGTTACTATCGTCGCATATTTACAACTGCATTGTCGCAAAGTGGTGGACAGAGATTTTCGAGAAAGATCCTGGAAAGGTGGTAGAGGGTCAGTCCTGGAAAGAATGGGAAGAAAAACAGAACAGAAACAAATAAAGCCTCGCGAGCGAAGATACGCCTGTGTCGTCAACATGAGCCGACTCTTCTTATGTTCACTAAGGTCCAGTTCAGCAAGTGTCACCAAATGAAACAAATGTGTATCCTGGATCAGCTGAAACTTCCACTAAGTATGACTCCCTCACCCTGTCTATTCTCTAATTAAGATTTTCCTGTCCACTTTTAGCCGTGGCTTGGTCACCCGGTATATTATGGGATTCATCGGGGATATTATGGGATTCATTTTCCAAAGGCTTTAGCTTTTGCTTTACCTTTTGACCCACATAATCCAGCTTCAGAGCAGACCAGTTTTATCTGGTGTGCTCTGCACTGCCCTTGCAAGTTCAAACCGCACTCACATTATACTTAATGTAACATTTTACTGTAAGTACTTATTTTCCTGTTGTTCACATCAATTACTGTCATACAATTTCTCTGCACCATTCTTTTAGTATATTAGACATTCATGGTAATACCTTCACACCCTCTCTAATGTTAACCAACAATGCAGTTGTAAACACCTATGTATATAGTGTAGTAAACACAATCATATGGATTGATTTATCTCTTTGTAGTGGGGATAAAGGTAATGAAAGATCCATTTCAGTAAGTGAATGGCATTGCATACATCAGACCTTTGAAACAGGGTGCCATCGCTGGTGTTGAGCTTGGTAGCAATAAGTTATATCCTTGTTAAAGGGTCCGACCCTTAGTAAACATACTAGTTGGGGTAAGGCTGGCTGGGGTGTCGGGAATTAGAGTTCAGTTATTAGCAAGTCCATCTCTACCCCCCACCACCCCGACTGGAAGCAGTTTTCATGCTACTAAAGGGATATACCACCCACATAGCACAGCAGAAAGTTGTGGCAAAATTGAGGGGTGTCCTACCACCTTTGGCTGAACATAAGCCAAAGAAGTCCCACATATTTAAATTGTGGCCTCTCTGTCTCTGTTGGGGAGTGCTGGCAAGGAGTTTACAGGAAGGCTATTTTTGTATATACACATGAAATATGATAAGCTGCCAGATGAAATGTACGCAGTCCTCCACGTGATTGCCAAGACCATATCGTATTGTGCAATATGGGAGAGTGCTTGCAGATTAGATTTTAAATCTTCCTGCTTGCCATTGCCAACTCCCATGAAAAGTGAAATGAAAAGAACAGATAAGTGTGTGCTGTAAATCTGTCATCAACTTGGCTTGAATTCAACGCTGTGTTTTCCCATAATTTAAAAACAGCAATTAGTGTGAAATCCTGTGAAAGCCATGAAAGGAAAGGTTTTTATTTGTTTTTACCATCTTCACATTTTTTTTCCTTAATAAGGATGAAGGGACTGATATATGTGACACAGCTGGGGACTTTGGTCTAGTGGCTACTCTGATGTGACAGGGCAGTCCCCTTCTTTGCCATTCCAGAGTAGGCTGCTGTCCAGGGAATAGCCCCCCCCAGGAATTCACTGCAATGTATTCGCATTTCCTGGGATGATGGATATCTGAAGTTCCTCTTCCTCTTTCTCTGTGTACTAAATGTGTCTTTTTATCTGAAATCATAAATCCTGCATCAAACCTGTTACAGAGGGGGATCCCAAGTGACTCAGCTGGTAAGGCTTTCATTTCACTGCCCTGGTTTAAACCTGACCCTGCCATTTGCCTCCAGTGACCAGGATCCCGTAACGGCAGGACAAATTGGGTTTGTTCCACCATAGGTAGGGCTAAGTAGGTTGGCCAGGGCCTCTCAGCCAACGTGCGATTCGTAAGGCGTCTGCAAGTTGCTCAGATGACATCGCTGGGGCTGGAGCTGCCACTCCATTTTAGTGCTCCAAAAAGGCCAATGGCTCCATGTGAGTGTATTGGAGGATTAAATTTTGTCTCGCCTCAGCACTCCTGTGCAAGTTCACTAGTTGCCACAGACAAGCCTGGTGATTCTAAAATGGAACAAATTACGGGAACTGTAACCTTGAAACGGGGCCTGTACATCCTTCGTCATGCTTTCATGCTCAAGGAGTTTATGTATGAGTTCATGTTTCTACGGTCTATTTCACCGCTGATTAGTCAGTAGTTTTCCTTCCCCCTCTTAACTGGCTGCTCATCCGCTCAATATCTGAATGAGGTACTTATTAGCTGTGTCGGGCTGTGCAAAGACTTGGTCTTGCAAAGACAAGGGAGTCTACCTGTGGGAGTCCATCGAGGGAGGTTACGGGGGGAGTATTTTTTACCATTTGTTACGTTATTATGCCCTTACACTAACATTAAACCAAGAGAGCCATGAGAGTCTGTTGATTAACCCAGGAGGGCCATGGGAATGTGTTGATTAACCCAGGAGGGCCATGGGAATGTGTTGGTATAGTGATAGAATAGTACGCTCCTGTTGGGTAGATTACGTCGCACTTAAGTGTTGGGTCCTGTGGGCAGTTGTGGTCTCAGCCTTGTGTTTTTGACACTGGCTCTTGTTCTTGTATAGATGATGGCTTCCTTGTTTGTGTAATGTTTTGTTGTTGTTTTGCTGGATGCCCTCTGTGCTTGACTTCTGGAATTGCTGTGGATAAGAGACACTTGATGTCAACGATGTAAAGGTATTATTAAATGTAGCCACTCATATTGTGTGGCACTCAGGATAAAAGCATTATCCATATTGTGTGTCACTCAGGATAAAAGCATTATCTAAGTGACAAAATGTAAATGTATATAGGAGACTTATATAATTAGCTCACATGACCTGAAACATCCCTGAGCACTGCGACTCTACTTGTGATAACAAACCTTAGGGTCATGTGAGGAAAGCTGCAGTCGTCCCTGTTACAGAAGGCTAATATCTACCCTGGGTTCACCATTTGCACTGCATTAAGAGGAATGTAAATGTGTTTTCGGATTTCAAAGGGGACATATCTTTGTGACAGTAATGGATGGATCTGTTTCAAATGGAATCGAATGAGATGAACCTGAATCTAATACTTTTAACCAGGACAGAAGTGTAACAACACAACGTAGCGCAGAGGTGAACAACTACCGTTTGTATGAAAAATACAGAAAACTGATTTATATTGAAAATGTAATCACTATGCTACACCGGGGTGCTCGTAACCGAAAGGCTGCCGGTTTGATTCTCCATAGTGCTGCTCTGCCGTTGCTGTACTTATGGGTAAGGTACTTAACCCAGAAGAAGCATCTAGAGATATAAATAGATAATGTGTAAAAATCGTAACTTATGTAAGTTGTTCTAGATAAGAGTGTATGCAAAATGACAACACTGTGATGTAATGTAATGCAATGTTGAAAATATAGTCTTCTTACAAAAATGTAACTTCTTACTAAAAAATGAAAATGTAGCCATTCTTAATTAATGAGACCTTTCCATTATCAGATAATATAAAGGCTGCATGTGGAATACGGAGCTGACAACACTAGAACTCAGGTTCTGTATTGTCATCTTCATATTCACGTATCTATACCGTACCTATAGAGAAACTGCCAGTCCAGTACAGACATGAATACCTGACCTGTTCTGGATAACTGGTATGTGGGGGGCTTTCCCACAGTGATACTCTCATGTAGCACCCTGGATTGATAGATATTTACCTGAATGTTACCATCCACACAAACAATGTGATTCATCCTTGCCATTTGCAGCAGGGCAGGGGGTTTTCTGTCCCTGCTCGCTTGCTATTGGGCAATGAGAAAAGGTTAAGAAAACACTGTGTGAATCCTGTGGTTGGGCCACTGCCCTCCCGCACACTGACACAGTCAGCGGCTCTCTCGCCCTCACATGCTGCGCTACGCACTGTCAGCCCTCACTACTGAGCCCAGCTCCGACCTACACCAGCACAGCGCGGTCATCCGAGAGGGTGCCGTCATAGATATTAATATATGCTTACCTCAACTCTCGTGACACATTGTAGAGCTAAGATGTAGGCATTATGGGGGATGCTTAATGCAAACCTTTAAATGTATTACTGAAGGGTTGGATGTTTTCATTTGTGTGTAATGCAATCTTTCCCTCACACCTTTTACTACCACCTCATTTTATTCTGTGAGAAAGAAAATGCAGGGGAGCTTAGGATAAACTAAGGGAAAGTGTTTAGTTGGAGGAATAATTTATCAATCAGCCTTGCAAGGGCAGTTGACTTGGTCTATCCAACTATACATCTTTCTCTGGGGTTAATTTTCAGTACTCATTTACCCTTTCTCCAGGAAATTTCACAATCATCTCCATTCAATCCATTGCCCTGGGTGCCCTTTTCATGTGTGCCCTTGTCTCCTTAATGAGCTGAATACTGTGAAGTCTTAGTTACTGTGTAACAGCTGCAAAACTGGAGCCCAGGGCTTCCGTCCAGCATTTGTTTTGGAACAAAGCACAAGTGTCTTCTAGGTTCATATTGGACATCTATTGGGAGAGGGTCAGTTCCTCAAAGTGTGGCAAACATTTGCTTTCACTTCATGCTCATAAAATGCAATATCTAGTCCCAGTTATGTAACTTCTAACTTACACTTTTAACATCAGAGGAACCACATTCTCTGAACATACTGCGTGATGAGGCGAGCTGCAGTTGATTGCTACTCAGAAATGCCTTTATGAGGTCTTCCAACTGGCTCAGTCTGCAAACTGTTTACCCTGCAGGCTGAGCCCTACAGCTTGGGTTTGATCTCATCCACATCATCAGCTAATAATGACTTAATAATGGCTGGTATAAATCGATAGCTAATAATCAGCTTTATTTCATAGGGGAAAAGGGTGGGAACCCTGGCCAGGGTTTCCTCTTTTTACCACTCTCAAGCACCCCGTGATTCATCAGGTGAGTTGCCCAGCTGATGTCAACGGAGTGATGCCTATCCTTCAGTCGGTGCCCACTCCTTTGTGGTGTGCCGTGTGAGAACTGTAACAAGAAACAAGCCGATCGTGATACAAGCCTAATATGAAATTGGAAATTCCATACAGGACTGCCTCAAGGGGAAAAAAGCAAAAAAAGAATAAAAAGAAATGCCTGCGCATATGTGATGATTAACTGACACGTGCTGTTTTTAATGAGTCACTGTGACAACTACCACAGTGACTTGACATATGGCAGTACCACATCACTCCAAAGGAAAGCTGAAAGCACGTGACCCAGGGTAAGTAGTGACCACAGAGGAAGTGAGTTGCAACTGTTTGTTATGCAGAAACTGAAATGACAAACAGGCAGGCGTCTTTTGCAAGTCATGGCTGTTCAAGATCATCTGGTATTTTGAATTTCAAAAGACCGGTGACTTTTTTTTTGAAGAAGAAGTGCTTCAGTTTGACTAGACATTTCAGTGTTTCTCAGGTGTTGGTCATCAACATTGAGGTCATATGCCAGCAAAGGAAATTGAGATAAATATTACTGCCCTTTAATACAGTGCTCTGTAATGGATATTTTCATCATTCACAGAATCCTGAAGGCTCATATGTCTCAGTCAAAGTCAGTTCTGTATCAGTTAGTTCCCCCTAATTGTGGTCTTTTTAATTTTTAAAGTTACCAATCGTTCTCTATTTACAAACAGCCGTTTGGAGCATTAATTTTACTTTTTGAAAAATAAAGCTCCTATTCCAAAACTGAAGCAGATATGGAAAAGGGCACGGGATTGGTTGGAATTGCTATGGATTTTGAAAAAGCTTCGCCTTCGCGACTCACATCAGTTCTGAGACTGAGCTGTTCGAAAATGTCTGGGGTACTTGGGCCTTTCCACCGGTCCCTTTCCTCACACACACAAAAGGTACTTTCAGAAGTGACAGGCATGATTTGCTACCCAGACAATACCGTTGCAGCATTTGCTTAATCTCCCACCCCCAGTACCCCCAGGGAATGTTTCATATAGGAAGCGCATATTTAACGCTTTTTGTGTTAAGGTTAACCATTTATTTTAATATGCCATTTGACACCTTTATATTGGTAACTGTAAATATTATAAGCTTTTATATTATTATAATATATTATTATTTATATTATTATAAGCTTTGTATTTCAAAGAACCATGTACACCGTTTTCTGCTTACTGTCTCTGAATACAAATACCACCTGGATTCAACAATAAAAACACTTTTATGTAAACAGTACACTACCAGCTACACAGGATACAGAGTGATAATGTATATGAGGATAATGGATATGAGGATAATGTAGAGCAGAGGTTTTCAACCTTTTTGGGGCACATCAATAATAGTTTCGCCTACATCGCTCCCCAGTGGTGGAACGTACTCCCGGTCTCGCTACGGACAGCTCCTTCACCCCAGTCCTTCAGACGGGGCCTGAAGACGCACCTCTTCAGACTCTACCTGGACTGACCCAGCACACAATTGCTGCCCCCCCCCCCCCGCCCATCAGTGCTGTAAATTGCTGTGCTTTTTTAAAATTGCTGTGCTTTTTAAATTGTGCTTTTAAATTTTGTCTCTTGTTGCCGCCTTAACCCTGACGCTCATTGTGCCGTTTTGAAGTTGTTGAAGTTTGCCGTTCGAAAGTATATCGTACTAGTTGCCCTTTAGGCTGTAATTGTAAAAATCTGATAGTACTGCGTCCTCAAACAGACCTTGCTCTCAGCTGAGAACTGTCTCATTGTGGAACTGTACACATCCTGTCCCCGTACTGTCGCTGTACCTACTGTATGCACTTTTGTAAGTCGCTTTGGATAAAAGCGTCTGCTAAATAAATAAATGTAAATGTAAATGTAACATCAAAGGTCAAACCAGAACGTCAAAGCACACCAACTTAAAGTTGGTTATCGATTATGAAGAATGTCACACACATAACGCATTGGGTTCCTCAAAATTCCACGGCACACTTCACTTTGCCTCACGGCACACCAGTGTGTTGAGAACCACTGATGTAGAGTATTGACAGGAGAAAGAGAAGGGTAGACAGAGGTCAGGAGGGGAAGTGGAAGATACTAAGGGGAGAGGTAGGTATGTCAATAATCAAACATTTCAATTGTGATCAAATATTGGTATATGGAAATTACAGAAATAATCTCAAATACATAACGAAATATTTTCAGAAATCTGCCCTAATTCTAACACCAGAATCCTTTTTTGAGTTTGTCATTTTAACAGTTGTATTTCAGAGAACATGCAGAGCACCTCAAAAGTATGAATACTTGACTTGAGCTCTGTATTCCCTTTTTATGCCAACAGGCTTAAATTCAGAGTTTAAATCAGTTTCCCAATCCTGGTCCTGGGGACCCACTGTGTTTGCTGGTTTTCATTCATCTCACATCTCAGTTAATTAGGTTTGATTAAGCTGTTAAATGAATACCAATCTCTGTTTGACTTCCTTTAAATATCTGCTGTCAGTTCTGTTACAGACATTAGGTTGTTTGAAATGTGTTTGCTCTAACAGAATTATACATGTGAGGCATTTTTGTGAGTCTTTTCCACTCAAATCTGTTAAATTAGTAAGACAAATCAGTATTTACCTTAATTGATTCAGAGTGCTGTTCAGTAGATCTTAGAATAAGAAACTGAATAAGAAAAAAACTGATTATACTTAACTGGGACAGATATAATTTGCTCACAGGGCAAATACTCACAAAAATATGTTGAACAAGCAACATAGTATGAACATCTATAACAGCACAATCTGTTACTGCTGCATTTTCTAGTGCTTCAAGCACACCAAAAAAGCATCCATCTGATGCACAGAGCAGAATGTAAGCTCTCTCTCTGACTGTAGGAGCCAGAAGTGCTGTTTGCTTTCTGATGTATTAAATGTATTCATTCATGGAAATGTGCAGAATGGAAATTCTGCCATGTTGTGCTAACAGCGCTGCAAATTTTTAATCGCATCACTTGTGTAACAGTTTGACTCATGACTTGAGATTCAATGTCGTCAATCTTCATCAATGTGTCACCTCTGCACAGCCAGTTTCCAGGCTACAGCTTCTCTTTTTGAAGTGGTTCATATTTCAAGGTATATTCACCAACAGTTGCTAAAAAGGCAGTGCTAAATTTATGATTGATAACTCATCAGAATGCAAAAATTAGTTGCTTATTTCACAAATTGTGTCCCTGAACCGCCCCACACAGCTTCCAGGATGAGTTCATTCCATTTTCACTACTGGCTATATACTTCAATACATTAATTTACAACCCTATAGTGGCATAATGTAAATGCCCTCATTCCAGTGGATGAACATTAATCAGGATTTTCCCTTAAAAAATATATTCGTAATTTTCTCATATTTTCTAAGAGTCAGACCGACTTATTCTGAGAATACTGAACTTCAAAAGGTACGCAGCGTTAAATGCCTCTGCTGGGTGACGTTAAGGTTGAAATGGCTGATGCCCTCGTCGTCATACTGCGTGCGCCGTTCTTTGGTTTTTACTCTGGCCCCGCCCCCACCTACAGTAAGGTCGAGACTGCAGCCCGTCACCCTCTCATCCGCCCTCGCGTCAGCAGCACGAACACAAACGCCCAGCTTTCGGTCTCAACTTCAAAACCAGCGAGAGGGAAAATCAGGCGCACCACGCACACGGGAGCGGTGCGCTCTGCCAAGTGTCTGAGGGTAGTTTCGAGCATGCCCAAAAGCAGATTGGTATCACAGACAGAGTGGGAACACAACGTCTGCATTATTTTTCACGGGGTCATAATGAAACTTAAAGTCCCTTTCAAGTGCCGGTACCAGTCCATCTTGCTCTGACTGAAAAGGGCCGTTGTTGTGTCACCCGGAGTAGAAGGACAGCGGTTTCAGCAGAGTGCGCACTCACGGACGCCCACTTGCAGTCACTGCTTGTGAGTGACGTCCTCCCCCGCATGCTTGTGACGTGAGCACGCTGTAGCCCAAAAGTGCCTTTGGCCTGTTGGTGACATAAATGTGTTAACCTCAGCCAAGCCACCAGCTAAAGAGCTGTAGTGGAGGGTATTTACAGCTCGAGTTGGGGCTGTTTGAATGTATTTTACAGCGGCATGAGATACGGTTACCAGAGAGAACACTTACTTTCATTTACTTCACTTTACCGTTGCGGTGTGACAATACAAAGAGCCTTTGAATCTAACCGAGAATAGGTCGCCATCTATTGGTGACACTTGCAGTGAGATAAATGAGCAAATGTAATTCAAGACAAGAATCTGTGGAGTACCAAAGGCAGTACCAAACACAACAATACATTTTCCCCTTACAGTTAAGCTGTATGTGTGCTTGATACATTTAATTCCTCATGCATTTTAATTGATATTATGGTAAGAGTGGGGTTGGCAAGGTAAACAGATTCAGACCTAAAGCGTTAGTTCTCTTCAGAGTTTATGCGTTTCATGATTGAAAATGTCTTGACCGTTTGAAGGCATGGCTGTGATTACACTAAATATATGATACAGAAACAGTCCAAGTTGTCTGTATGGATTTAATCTGTTTCCAGTATTGCCAGTTGAGCTAATGGGTGTTTAGCTAAGTTTATCATCCCATCTGGACCAGTTTGCTGCCTTAGCTTTACTCTAGCAATACATTTATATTTATTCATCTGGCAGACGCTTTTATCCAAAGCGACTTACAAGTGAGGTACAATACAACACAAGCGAAAAACCACAGAGAGTCACAATATTAGAAGTACTGCATGACAAGTTCCAAAAGTTGGCAGGGTGAGGTACCAACTAGCATGTGAAGTTAGCGAGCGCGTTAAGCCCTTGCAACCAAACCTACGTTAAAACCATTACAACCAAATCATTACACCAGATCAGCACGTTAAATTAATATTAAACGCAATATTACATATTGATGGTAAAAAGGCAGACAGAAAGAAAATACCTCAGGCGTTTCCTTTACCAGTTTTGCACACAGTCTTTCATGTGGAGTTTTACATGCGCAGTTGTTACTCTTGCCACTAGGTGGTTTAGTTATTTCCCTGTTGATGACTCTAATCCAGTCAGATGTGTTCCCTGAGTGCTTCTCTTTGCATAGATTGTGTTTTATTAATTTGCCCTGTTAAAGTACAGGGGTTATTCGATCATCGATTACCAGTTTTAATATTTATGTTTGTGGATTTGGTGTCACAGATGTCATTAAAAGCATTCAGATTCATTTCCTTGTTCCTTCTCCCTCCTAATTTGCAGTTGGTTTGCCTGGGGCATTTATATTTGCCTGTTTCTCTTCGAAGATGAGAATCTGAAAGTTATGTTACAGCTATCAACAAGTCGATTGTTATTTGCCAAATGAGGAGAAGTCAGCTCAAACAACACAGTGTGTTAAAAGAGTATATCCCTCATAAATATCACCAAGCCACATTTCCTAAATTAACATATTTTAAAGGGGAATTGCACCCTTGCATTTCCTCAGAAATTCCATTATCTGATGGGAATTTACTCCAGTAATAAGAGTAAGTCATACGTGGTTTCAGATGTGCCACTTTCCCTTCCTTGATAGTCTGGGAGGAATTTCCTCTTCTCTTGCTTTTTCCTAGAGTCGGACCAGTTTGTGCTGTCATGCTGATATTTCTCCAGATTTGTACAGACTGCACTAACATACGTATCTCCCAGGGAAATTTGTTCTTTCTTGTGGTTCAGGCCATATGTCTCACTCAAGACAAAGAGGACTGTAAGTAAGTATGGGACAGGGTGGGTGATTTTATTCTGTTGACAATGACACCATCAACAGACAAGTCTCACCTTGCTTTATCTGTTGGTTGCATTGGAGGAAGATCTGGAATATTGTCTTGTATGGCTGTTTATCATATTTTGGAGACCTTCATCTGCTGTCTCAGAATCTATATTAACATTACATTATGTTCATTTTGCAGATGCTCTTATCCAGAGCAATGTCCAGCACAAAATAGTAAAAGTGTACTTGTTCAAGTTGAATAAGCAACCAGGTCAGACCAGGCTAACAACACCCCCAGGCCAGTGAGTGTGAGAATAACACTATTCAAGCCCTACCATAAGTTAACTTGTGCAACCTTACGAGATAGCCTAGAAAGGGACGCCAAGTACACACAGTACCATACATCACATTCACTAGATCACAGAATTAAAAACACTTTGCAACACTAAAAAAAAAAATAAAGTGATCTGGGCAGTACATAGAGTTTGAAGACTGGCTGTAGGCATGAGGGGGCTGTCCCATTCACTGTCCTGTATGCCAGCACCAGGGTTTTGAATGTATGTGATAATAGGAAGCCAAATGAGTGATGTCAGGAGGCGTGTGACTTGACTGTGTTTAAGGAGGTTGTAGACAAGTCGTACAGCTGCATTCTGGATTAGCTGCAGGGGTTTGATGGCACAGGCAGGAAGATGAGCAAGAAGGGAGTTACAGTACTCCAGATGTGAGAGGACCAGGGCTGGAACGAGGAGCTGTGTAGAACACAGTGAGGTAGGGGTGGATCCTTTGAATGTTGGATATAAAGGAGGATGTAAAAGAGGATGTAAAGCATCTTATTCTTAGCCAGGCTGGGCTTTAGGTGGCGGTCCACCAACCAGTGTGAACCGTTCTTCAGACCAGCTGAGAAGCACAGACACCTGTGTGTCAGAGACCTGTGTGCCAACTTCTATGTTGATGACGTTAAGCGTCTGCAGAAAGATCCAGAAGAATCAAGTGGACAGAACCTAGAAAGAGGAGGGAAGGAGAGTGACCCCAGGAAGCTGTTCGAAATGTGTGGGGGTTAGCATTCGACAGTTGCCATACAATTAACTTGCTGGAGCGGGTCAGTTAAGCACCTGTTATTACTACAATAAAATAGAGGTGTACCCTCCTTCTCCACATATATGCTAATTTGATGTGATTTTGATGTAGTAATTCAAGCAATAAACCATACAACATTTCATGTTGTTTTTTTTAATTATTCCAATAAAGAACAATTAACATGAAAATATGTGGAACAATCCTGTACTTAAAAAAAAACATGACAAAAAAAACATGATTTTCAAACAAAAGTCATATTTAAACACCACTTCCAATGTATCCATTTACAATGTGTCAGTCTACAAAAACTGCCAGACCATATCTTTGTACATATATATTTATTTCTTATATATTTACAATATATATTTATACCTTATGTACAATTAGTCTTCTCCCTCTTCAGCTTTTGAGGAACAGAAGAATCCAGACACTTCTGATGGCAAACAGTGTTTCATACTACAAAGGGGCAAAGAGAGATGTTTTCAAAAAGTGCTGAAATAGCTTGAAGTGCCACAATGCTTTCTCATGGGGTAGGCAGAAGACGGACAAGGGTCCGAGATTTTACTTGATGGATATTCAGAATGTTGGAATATCCATTATATGCGGCCTGACATCAACATATTTTACTATTCATCATGACTTCAGAAAAAATTTTATGGTACTTATATATTCATTAGCTCATCACTGAAGACATTCAGGGCCAAATGCAAAGACGACAGAAGTGGTCTGAACTTCGAGTTTAGAGCGAACAGACCTTGGCACTCCATCTGAACTGGAAAGGCTGTTTAAATACAGGTTTAAAACCCTGCTAAGTTAACTACCATTGGCCTAAACAGGCTGGTTAAGAAGTGATTCAAACACATGGGTGCGGTTATATCTCCCATGATGCTCCACAGAACAAGTTACAAAACCTCAGAGTGTAATTTCAGGGTAAGCAGTGCGAAAAGCAACACTGGTGAGCCTTTGGTTATTGTCTGTTTTTTACGTAAAACAATCCCCCAGCTATGTGTGGAGGCTTATGTTAACCTTGGCCCCATTAGTCTTGATATGGAATCAGTATAATGGTGATGCAGTAAAGCCATACAGTAGCGCATTAACTTATTTCAACAACGATCATCTGAACCAGCTTTATAAAGAAATTCTACGAGAGAAGCTTGTGTGAGTTATTCGTTGATGGTGAAACCGAATACATTCTGCGGAGACAGTAGGTCTAACGTGTGGTTCCTCGATCAGGAGGGTGCTGGGTAAATTTGTGCTAGCACCAGTCTGCAGAACCACTACGGGCACTGTCTGATTGTCTTGTCTGTCACTTCAACTGCGTCTGAATCAATACATTGAGAGACAACGTAGCACACTGTAACTGGAACATTACAATAAATACAAAGGCATTCCCTGTGTTTTCTGAGTCCAGCTGTTTTAAGGAGACAGACCTCCCCACACAAAGAGAGACTTCCATGCAAACATGTCATCCTCTTTTAAAAATTTCTTTTTAGCTGTAGTGCCTCTTTTGAGCGCTAAATACAAAAGGCTCCCGCCCACTCTTAACTGTGGAAAGGGTCCTTTTTTGTGTTGGCAAATGTAATCTCAGTTTTTCAAGATTACCTGGCATTTGAAACCGGATAAATATCACTTGCTGACAGTTACTGCTGAAGGCTGGGTGCAGAGGCTTCTGGGAAATGTAGTTGCGAAGGAGGTCCTTCTTCCTGTCCTCCTTTCAGAGCCCAGAATCAGACTGCCTCCAAAGACTCCAGGTCTGGGGGATTGAGATCCAAACCTGGGCCTGTTGGAAGGCCTGGCAGAACAGGTCTGCAGTGGCTTAGTCTTGCTAGGAGAACATGTGAAAACCTAGGCATGTGGTTCTGTAATGTCTTCCCTTGATTCAACACACACTAATGTGCACAATGAGGAAACGGCTGATTGTGCAGTAGTCTCAGGTCTCTGAGCTCAGGGACGGTTGGTCGGTAGCAGGTACAGGGGAGGCTGTGGGAGAGGGTTCGACGTCTGTGGAGGGGAACCAGCAGAGCTGTGCCGTGTGCTTCAGAAAAAAAAGAAAGGCACTGTCCTGTCACATGATGTCAACGAAGAACTCGCAGGGGTTGCCCATGGCGTGCTGGAAGGACTGGCGGCTGGCGGTGAGCTCTGGGGGGACGGCCCCCAGCTCGCGCACCGGCGGCGCCCCTGGAGGGCCGCTGTTTGCCGAGGTCTTGGGCGCCAGGCGGGCGAGGCTGTAAGGTGGGGGCAGGCCAGGCGGGCCGTAGGAGGAGGCGTGGCTTCGCTCGCTGTGCGTGCAAGAGGCGTGGCTGTGCTGCTTGAAGGGGGCGTGGCTGTAGGAGAAGGAGGCGCGGCTGTGCTGGGAGTGGATGTGGCTCCGGTGGGAGTGGGCGTGGCTGTAGGACGAATGCGCGTGGCTGTGGGAGGAGTGGGCGTGGCTACGATTTGAGTGAGCATGGCTGTGGTGGCTCATCTGACTGGCTGACCTCTCGCTCCGCCTCCCTCCCCGGGTGCCCGGCTCTGATTCGCTGCCCCCGCTGCCCGTCGACTTGCGATCCTTCTCTCGCGGCGACGGGCGTCGGCCTTTCCCGGCACTGGGGTTGGACCCGCTGCTTCGGCTGCCTGTGAGAGGAGACACACACAGGAGCCTGTTACTAAGGGCCTTTCACCTACTTCACAGACAAAGCGCAGCGGCAAGTGAACACAGACCTCACAGCCTCTGCTGACACAGTCTTGGCCAGCACAGAGGTACCGCCACCCCACTGGTCAACAGTATGACCCCGCCACCCAATGGTCAACACCGTACAAACTGCCTCTTCATTGGTAAAGTAGTACCAAGACTGAAACTGCAAAAATTTAGCTGTGGTCAAAATCTATCAGTTGATAGATTGCACATTATGTACTAGATACTGCCATCATTGATGGAGAGGTTGTTCTGATGTGAGAACCAGGGCCGAGTTTCTGCGGTGAAACTGTAGAGACAGTTCTGTGTCCTCAGGTTTAAAGCAGGGCTAAGGATAAATTTTCGGTTAACGACAGTCCTAATCTGAAATTGTTTGTGTGTGTTCATTATCACTGAACCAAATCAATGATTGAGCTGAGGGTCAAAGTCCTTTTCCCAAATACATCTCAGACTGCCAAAGTGTTCATGTCAATTTGGGGTGAGACAAGGTTTCAGAGTTATGCACACCAAAACAACCTCTCCAACAGGGATGCAGATATCTGATGATATACAATGTACTGTATCGAATGTTAGACTTTGACAGGTGTTCTTCAGGAAGAAATACTGTTTTGCTCATGCTTTTCACACAATATCAATGTTTCACAGAATACCACACCCTTGCCACGTATTTTACAATTACAACTGCCACAAACAAACACGAGACTGACACTTGGATGTCAATGACAGATTTAATATCTTCTTCAGCCAGAACCCGATACTGAACTCTATACTTCAACATCAGATTCCTCTCTCACAATTCGAACACCCCATCTCCGCCTTTCCTCTAGGCCACGAGGCCTACCTATAGATGACATCTCCCCAGACCAAACAAGTCCACGGTGTCCGGAAACAACCGTGGCTTACACCCCTGCCTGTGCCCGTGGGTGTGGCCACGCATGCGCCCCCTCTTGGCTCCGTACGGCGCGGCAGCGGAGAGGGACACTCAAAAACGACACCACGCCATCAAACATGCTGAGAGACACAGAGAGAGGAGAGGTGCAGAGCAGAGGCAGGGAGCAGGGAGGAGAAGCGGCCAGACGCGTCTGTCTGGGGGGAGGGGGGCGAGCAGCGGTGATGGTGAGGAATGGATGGAGGGATCGAGAGAGAGAGAGAGAGAGAGAGAGAAAGAGGGAGTGAGGCTGTCTTACCGGATCCCCCTGTCCCTGGGATTACCTCCTCCATCAGTCTGCCATTGCCCAGCAGAAACAGAGGGAATAACACAGTTACACACCGCAAAGCACAGCCCTGCCGTGCTGCACTAACACAGGCACGCAGCCACGCACGCTCTCACACGCACCCGCGCGAAAAGCATGCACACGACTGCACGCACACGCGCACACATGCGCAGACACACACATGCACAAGCGCGCACACGTAATTGCACAACTACGGGCGCACATTCACGTCCCTTTCACACGTATATTATGCACACACTCTCTCTTTTCTATAACTCCTGCTGAAAATATGTGTTCACAGGTAAAAGAAGACAGGCAAAGCTGCTGTGTTGATGATGTGCGCATATTTTGGTGGATAACAATAGCGCGTAATGTGACTTGGGCTCATTACGGTATCATACGGTCCAAACTTGGAACTGGCAGACGCACAGATGCGCAACGCAGGCATGCCTCTGACTCATGGCAGTCTGATCAGCGTTCACGGACACATTCAAGCTCTTACACATTCAGTCACGCCAGTACCACCCCCCCTCCCCTTTTTTTTTGGTGACGGGGCCCAAATCTCTCCCCAACCAAGCACACTATTTGCAAATAGCTGAGCGGAAACAGGCCACAAATATCAGACCACAGCACATTACAGCCCCGCGGAATGAGAGGACGAGAGAGAGAGAGGGAGAGAGGGAGGGAGAGGGAGAGACGAACGGACGCAATGCTGTGAAATGGGGCGGGGGGCATGGGTGGGGTAGCGTGGAGGATGTGCAGCAGAGAGAAAAGTCAGGAGGGTTTCAGACTGTTGTAATGTGCAGCACATTGGCGGCCATGTCTTGGTACCACCCTTCCCCTTCCCACTCCAGTCATCTATTTCCTTTCATGACCCTGATCCACTGATCCATTTCATCTGTGATCGGCTGTCTGGTCTGTCTGTTTTCACATGAGCCATCTTCAGACTGTGTAAATACTAGAGCTGACAGTCGATTTCTTTGCAGATTTCTTTTTCATTTTTTTATTGGAGAGGGGGTGGTTAATGTACTGATTAATTTATAAATAATCAAATTACTTTCAATGACCAAGTAACAATAACACTAAGAAGTTTGAACAAGAGCTTGAGGCTGAAACTCAATTTCTTTGACCACACCACAAAATTGTTTTTTTTTTAGTAATATTCTATTGTCAAAAAGCCTTAAACAATAACTCAGTAGCTTTTGTCCACTTATGACATAGTAAAATAATATTCTGGGAACACGGCTCATTTGATTACAAGAACTGAACCGACAGACACTGTTCCTACTGACTAAAATTGCTGTGCTGACCTTTTTCACCCTCTAGTGGTAAAACTTCATTGCTGCAGGAGGCAGTCAGTCAGTCAGTCTGACAGTCAGTGAATGAGGGACAATACCATTTCTAGGACTGCTTCCTCTAGCCATAGCCAAAAATGAAGCATTGATCTCCACCAATCCACCTTTTCAACAGCAACAGCCCCAATACAGAGTTATAGCATATCAGCCTCTGTGTTTGTCTGGCCCATTCAGGAAAAAAAAAAACACTCCAAAAAATTTGCGGTGTTTTTTTCTAGAAAAACACTTTTTTGTCACAAATCCATTTGGAACTTTCACGAAAGCAAGGCAGGGGAGAATAGCACTACCAACCACCTTTAACCCCGATCAAGAAACTGGGCGAGCTGACTTCAAATGGACAGAACAGTCTCCCGATTTTGATGAAACATTGAGTGTTGCATCAAATCACGCTAAATTTTGAGCAGAGACGTATTACTATAATATTTACAGGCACAGAGAAGACATTTTTTACTCTCCGCAGTATCTGTGTCAGGTATGACTGGCTTCTGAGGTGGATTGGGGACACGGAATGCACAGACAACAGCATTCAGCTTTAACTGTGCTTTACCATGGTATCAAACACTGCTGAGCTTTGAATGTTAACATCTGAAATAAGACAGAAAAGCACTTTTATACAAATGGGCATGTGTCATACAAATACATAAATTATTGCAACTTTCATACATGTAACTATACGTATCTTACAGAATATTCTGAGAAACAAGATCGCATGTGTGTATACTCCATAATATACACATGTATTACAAATTTTTGTATTATCTATACACCATTTGTACATTTAGTGCATTGCACATTTTGACATGGATCATTTAATTTTATTTAAGGTAGTGTTACCTTGTTACAGTTTGTGCAGAATTTCCCTATTCCAAACTGAATTAAAGAAAATAATACTGTGTATGTGCATGTATAAATTAACATCACCTTAACTTTATTAATAACAGTTGGAGCTTTGCCAGATCAAACCAATTTGCCTTTGGATTGCATTGCCCATGACTTTTAGGTTGCGTCTGAGATCAAGTAGGAATGCTCACTATGACATCATGGTGGAACTAAAGCTGGAACTGGAACTGGTAAAGCCAGACGGGCAAGCCCATTGACCTTATGTTGAGACCTTACAGCGACCATAATACTGCAGAGATAACATGGCCACTGATATAAAAGAAATCACCTGGTATGAAGACTCAGAGAAGCAAACCAGTATCTTTGACTTATTACATTTTGTCTTCTGAGCAACAGACATCCAAAAAACAGGATCCCATACAGAGGTGAGTGACAACAGCAGTACTTTTTTAGGCAAGCCACTATCTCAATGTGCTATAATACTTAACAACTATGAATTGGTTCTTAAATATTTTCTGTCATTCCAAATTGCATAGTCCAAAAATATACTCTGCCAATTTAGATGAAAAGCTTGTCATCTGAGATTCAAGGCTGTTTTTTTTTTTGTTTCAAGCACTCATTAGAGACAGGAAACACTTATCTTGTGGTCACTGCGGCAAGAAGTCTGCCTTTCACAGCCCCCCTCTCTCCCCCTTCCACTCACCCTCACTCTGCTGGCTGCCCGCGCTGCCGCTGTGGAAACTGTGGCAGGGGTCCGAGTATCCCGGGGGGAAGCCAGGGGGCGCTGTGGGGTACGGCGGGTAGGGAAACGGCTGGCCCCCGAGAGGCCAGGGGTTGGTGGCAGGTGGGGGCAAGGGGGCCAGGGTGTCCTGCTCGGAGCCCCCACCGCTGGAGCCCTCGTTCAGATTTAGAGACGCCATGTCTGGCAGACAAGGGAGAAGAAACTGTGGGTTAAACTGAGTCAGCACGTTTGAGCTCAAACATTCAGTATTACTTGTGCTGGAGCTATCAGTGTGCTAAGGATGCCTCTGGCTGTATATAGAACACAGAGGCTGTTCTGAGGGTGTGCTAATGACAGATTTGGCAGTACTTTGGCAGAGGTCCCCGAACGTGTAGTAGCACTGCTCAGAGAAGGTGATCTTGTTGACGGTGTGCCTCAGGTAGCCATGTTTCAGCAGGCTGCTGGCGTACTTCCTGGCATCCCTCCGGTCCTTAAAGCCCTCCACCCGGGAGTACAGCCAGTCCACCACGTCCGCGCCTGGGCCAGAGACACACACGCACAGTGACATATACACACTGCAAGACTTTGGCAAGACACATACTCACTGAGACACACGCACTGTTCCAGCAAAACACATTTGCTCAGAACTTTACAAACTGTTCAAGCAGGACAATTCATCACAGAGACTTACACACTTACACACTTACACCGGCAAGACACATAGTGAAAGAGACATACACAAACACATTTCATAAAAACACATATTGAAAGACACACACACACAAAGGGCTCACAAACAGTCCATACAGTGTGCTCCACTTGCATGATATTACAGAACACTGTACATGCACAGACACATACCAGGGCGCACCCACACCCACACAGTATCGAATCGTTGCCACTGGGCCCTTACCAATGACGGCATTGGCGATGGTGATCTTCAGCCACATCCTGTCTCTGATCTCCAGGCCCGAGTCTGGCAGCTGCATCACCTTGACAATGGTCGCCATGTCTGTCTTGCTGACCGACAGGGGCAGGTCGTCAAACTCTGAGGGGCACAAATTGAGAAGGGTCACTGCCTCTGTCCCGCACTGAGCTTCCAGACAGGCCCCAGGAAGAGGCCTTGGAGCCCTGCAGCACGGGAGCGGGTGAGATCATCTAATCCCTGAGCTTCAGGCATCTGTCACAGGTCAGAAAATAACCATCCCATGACAGAGAATCAGCCGTGAAAGTCACAGACTGGGGCATTCGACCGTACCGTACTGCGGGTAGGAACCAGTCAGCGCGGTGGTGTGGGAGATCCAGGCCGCGGGGTCAATAGGCCTCACTGGTTCCGCTGCAAAGACAAACACACATCCAGTTAGACCACAGCTCCCTGTCCTGAGGGTGACTGAAGCATTATGGGTAATGAAGTTCTGCATGCACACTCACCTCTGGGGATAGTGAAGTAGCTGCGAGGTGAGGGATCCCAGCACTTGGCCACTGTCAGGCTGATGGGGCTGCAGGGAGACACACTGACAGTCAGCCTCTGTCTGTGATTAACACATTACCAATTCAGTCTGAATACCGCTGACTCCCTTACTTCCCCTGTATAATCAATGCTGGACCCATTCATGCTCCTGGGTCATAGCATGTTGTATTCCTTACAGTACGAACCCAGCCTGAGATTCATACCCAGCTCCCTTCTCGGGACCAAACGCCTTAACTGCAGTGCTCTGCCTGTACTGCTCAATGAGGCCAAGGGAGTGTGGGTGACTATAATGATGCCTCCTGCACACCACTCCCACTGAAACCCATTACTCAAACTCTCCCTTAGACCCGCAGGAGCTCCCTCACAGGCTGCCTGCAAGTGTTTCCGTCCCCAGCCTCTTCAAGTGCCACATTACTCTGCTTGTTGGAAGCTCACAAGCGGAGCTCCTTTTAGCAATGCCACCACAAATATCTTGAAAAGACATCCTTCGAGATACAAAGCAGCCGTGCGGAAAGGTGCCTTGACCTGTCACGGAACCTGCGGCCCAGGGCTAACCTATCGCTACCTCTTTTTCGGGCAGTCCCTTACCCGGTCTTGGAGACAATCTCTCTGAGGATCCTCACGGCGTCGTCGTTGCTCATGTTCTCAAAGTTCACGTCATTCACCTGCATTTTGGGAGACCCCAGAGTCACTCACGGGGAAATGCGCTTTTGCTCACCAGCCTTGTATCCCTGATCACTAGACCACGTCAGTATGTTTTAGAAGAAAGAACACCAGTATGTCACATACGCAGTATGTACATTCACATTCCAAGCAAATGCACTGTCTGTGCCAGTTTTTGCCATTCAAAAGCACCTGAAATTCATTTTCACACTCCGAATACATTTGCAAATACAAGCTGTGGACTAAGTTTACACTAAGAATAGATTTATGTACTGAAAAAAGACAAAAAGTAGTACCCACTAAGCAAACACAAAGTAACCAGCCCACACAAGGCTGGTTTACAAGCGTTTTGTGCATCCAACAAAACGCTTTCCCTAGGTTTTACCTTCTCATATACCCACCCTGTGCGCCAATTAGGCAGTAAAGAAAATTTTTAATCATTACACGGTGTGTAAATAGCAGCTGTGGGTACCACGTTAGCAGCAGCGGTATTCATCTTACACGGGCTTAGAGCGAAAAATACGAGCATATGATAAACCTATTCATGAGTGTCACTATGTTATATTGAACCATCTCCCAGAGGGATTCATTTAATCCCGACCAATTGCATTTACACTGCCATTTGACGAGGATTAACGGCCCGATTCATCTGATCCCGGCCACACGTGCCTGCTGACTGTACCTAACGCAGCAGAGGTTGCACAAGGTTCTGAGGCTGTGGAAAAAGGGAACGTCGCTTTGCCTTCTCTTTAATCTTTGAAAAACGAACCGGGGCGTCTTTCTACCGCGGTCTTTCTAATCGCTTTAGCGGACTATCATAGCCTCGGTGGCGGGCAAATCCCGTGCATTATTTTAAGCGGCTTTGCGAGCGCGGGGGTGATAAGAGCCGGCCGCGTTCGGCGATCCGGAGCGATCGGCCGTCCCCCGCCAGGCCGCCGCAGGGTTTTTTTTCCTTTCTCCCCGTCGTCGTTTTGTTCGGTTTTAAAAAGGCGGTTTACGGAGTCCTCTGGCAGGTTGCCCAAACGTATATCGCGGCGTTCCACATTTTGCAGCAAAAAAAAAAAAAAAACGCCGGCGGCGCAGTCAGGGCTGTTTGTTCATGCGGCTGCGTTTCACAGCGTTTTGTTATGGAGATTTCACACGCTTTCCCGCCGAACGACATCACAGCCTTGCCGTGCGTGCGTCTGAGGGAGAGGAGGGCTCTGCAGATGCCGGGCTCCCTCCGTCACCAAAACATCTGCCAAAAGGCCAGCAGACACAGCAGCGCTGGCCGCAGCGTGGAGGAAGAGAAACAGACGACACCGAGCTCCGTTACAGAGCGATGAGGTGATGGAGGATGCATGCGGCGACCGATAAATTAAAAGACTACTGGGTTACACGCGGCAGCGTAGACGGGAAAACTGGTTTGACCGAACAGAGCTGGTATTGCCTTTCAAACCCTTCCATCTTCAAGTACATATAATGCCTAACGCTGATGTTACGTTAGTGAATTAGGACTGTTTTCAGAAGGGTTCATTACACAATATGGCCCAGAACCATCCTTGCGTGTGCGGTTATCCGAACGCTGTAATGCTATCTGCGTTATGTCTCCTTCCTTACTGATGGCCTTCGGCTGGAATGCTGCTCCCCCCTCCCTCACCTGTAAGAGCATGTCCCCTGGCTCGATCCGGCCGTCCGCCGCCACCGCGCCCCCCTTCATGATGGAGCCGATGTAGATCCCCCCGTCGCCCCGGTCGTTGCTCTGGCCCACAATGCTGATCCCCAGGAAGTTGTACTTCTCTGTGAGAGAGAGGAGGAGAGGGGGAGAGAGAGAAAAAGGAGAGGGAGAGACAGAGAGAGGAGAGCAGTCAGCGCTCCACTGCTGGGGGACCGAGAGCCTTCAGCACAGGGCACGTCTGACTGCACCAAGGCATAGTTAATCTGGCCTTGAAAAATGACGGAGAGACATGTAGGGAGGGAGATCGATAGAGAGACAGAGGGAGGGAGGGAGGGAGGAGAGACAGAGGGGTGGCGGGGGGTCAGGGTCACACAGCAACCAGCGCATGGAGGCCTTACCCATGTTGAGGGTGACGGTGATGATGTTGAGGCTCATGGTGGAGTCTGTGATGCTGCTGAAGGAGGATGACTGCAGGAGAGAGAGGGGACAGTCGGAGGACTCAGTGAGCCGAACGTACGCACTGAGCACGTCCTTACAAGTCACTCATACATAACCTGCCGGAACTTCGAAAACTGGGGGGGGGGACAAAAACCTGTGGTGAAACGAGGGCGCGTGTAAAATGAGAGGGGCGCCGGCGGGGGGAAGCTCACCCGGTCGATTTTGGCCACTTTGTGCCGCCGCCGCCGCCGTTTGTGTCTCCGCATCAGCTGGGAGGAGGAGCTCCGCTCCGTGGAGCTGCTGAGCCTGCGAGTGGGAGGGAAGAGGCGGGTGAGGAGCCAGCAGCAGATCTGCTCACACTGAAACCAGGCTGCTCTTTTTAATCCGGATTCAGACCATATGTGAACGCGCAAATCCAGGTAAAGGCCAACTGAAGAGTTTTCTGGTGATGATCTGCTCACTAAAAGCGGAGGTTCTGTATTATTCCTGCCTTATCAAGTGTGACATGAACAATCTAACTCAAGAGTCTTCTGTTTATAGCTTTCTGATTCCCCCTGGAAATGGTCCAATGTGAAGTGGTGTGTGGCAACCTGTTTGTAAATAGCGCTACATAAAATAAAGACTGACTGACTGACTGATTGATAACTCTGGTATTGGAGTAACAGAGTGCTGACCTGCTGGCGTCCTCCTCCTCCTCGCTGTCGATGAAGGAGCTGGACTCCAGCTCACTGCTCATCATGGAGGCGCTGTCGCAGCCCATGGCGGAGTCCCGCGCCACGCGCTCGGCCTTGGAGTGGCCGTTCACACGAGGGACTGAGGAAGAGTGCACAGAAACACACACCGGGTTAGGGTCACACTGCGTTCGTTTGAGGGTCAAACCAGGAGGGACAGCTGGGGGGGGGGGGTCATACTAGGAGACGAGGATGAGATGGCGAAAGATGGAGAACTTAAAAGGCTCCCCAAGGTGACTATGTGGAGAAACTCAGAGAAAGCGCCTGGCTTGACATTCTATGGATTTGGAAAACAGCTTTGCAGGAAGCACCGACTTGGGGTGCTTGGTTCATCCAATTCAACACTTTCCTTAGGGTTCATTTTAAAATACAGTAGGCTACTTAAATATTTACTTTCAAATACTAATTTCATATGCGAAATATCTTAAAAAAGGTGCCCTTTAAATGCTACACACTCAAAGAGAGGTCTACAGTAAGTGCACAGAGAAAAAAAGTAGGAATGAAAAGATAGTGAAAGAATAAGACTTAGTAAGAAGGCCAGGATTCAGACAGAGACAGAGACACAGATAAGGGAGAAAGAGAAGGGAGGATAAGAAAAACTCGTTCTGAAAAGGATAAAGATTCATATTCCATATGAGAAAATCCCAGAACTGTTTCTATTGAAGGCTACTAAAAAGTACCCATTTTCTGCCCTAGTTTAATATTAATATTTAAAAGGATGTGAGGATGAAAAAGGCCAAATTGGTCCACTGTGGCTTGTTCTCTTGCTGAGAGATGATCTTTTCTGAGAGGCGACAGATAAGAACTCTTCTAGCGAGCGCTTAGAAAGAGGCCAATCACTTCTCAGGTGCACTCAGAAAAGCAAACCCGTTGTCCCTCCTCCCCCCCCCCGTCCCGTACGTACAATGCCGTGGGCGTGGCTGCGTCTCGGGGTGGCACCGTATTGGCTGGAAGGCCCGGGTGAGGCGGTGAGGTCGCTGGGAGCCCTGCTGGGCCTGGGGCCTCCGCGGGCGGCCGAAGCATTCCAAAAGCGTGGGCGTGCCCATCATTGCTCCCCCTGCCACGTCCTCGCAATGGCATGTGGCGTTCTCCACACAGCACTCAGCCAATCACAGATCCCATTCCAGCACACTCTCTTCAGCACACCTCAGTCCTGCACGCAAACACCAAGCGCCCGTTGGAGGGATGACCTCACCACACCGTCTGGGGGCAACAACACACGCTGCACTAGCGCACGGACCGGACAGCGGCCGCCCCACGCACGCAGGTGCGCGCGCGTGCTCTTCCGCCGGCAGATATGTGCTGCGGCGGCAGTTTTGTTAATATCTCTATTTACTGCCGCGGATCACACAGCCGACGCACCCTGACTGACAGCTCAATCATCCCCACTCTCCCCCCGCCCCCCGCTCTCACAGCTGCTTCGTCTTCCCTTACAACCGTACAGAGAACGGGCGCGCGTCCATTGGCCAGCCGCTGGCTCCAGCTCTCATCTACAGCGGCAAAAAGGAGGAAAAGGAGAGAGGGACAGGGGGTGTGAGAAGGAGGGGGATAACGGCACAGAGAGAGAGGGAGAGCGAGGGAAGGAGGTGTCACGCGCTCATTTGCATACGATCGTTCTCTTTTTCTCCTTGCCTGAATGGATTTCTGAAACGCCAAGCAAATGGCTGCTCGCAAATGATTCCCTGACGCCTGGGTGCAGCTGGCGCGCACGCAGCGTGCTGAAGACCGACTCGCTTTTCTCAATAACCATACAAGCGAGCGCTGGGGAGAGTCATCCATTACAGAACAATATTACACAAACGGCAGTGAAATTGCATTGGAAGCGCTCAATAAATCAAAAACATTTGTGGGGACTTGTAAGAGCCCGCAGCTGTGATCATATTGGCTTCTTACAAGGGCCACAGTAACCATTTCGGGCAAAAACAGCAAGTAAAGGTGTTTTCCCAGTGTAACTCAATAATACTTCATAATGTCACTTTCTATTTTTGAATAAAAAAATCCCAACATTCCCCCCCCACCCCCCAAACCATGGGCAAAATTGGCATTGTAAATCCATACACCATAATACAGGAAGCTACATTATGTATTTGGTCAGAGAACACCATTGTCTGTGATGGATTTTCATAGCATTGCCTTTGAATACTATCCATTTGCTGAATATTAGAGACACAATTCATGCTAAATATGTTAGTCAAGGGTGCAACGCCTCATCGAGGACATGAACCTTCACCCTTCTGATTATGAGCCTAGTTCGCTCACTGCACAACCACACTACCACTTCACATACTCACAGTGTAAGACGATTCAAAGTTTCAATGAATCATAGAGGATTTTAATGCCATCGGATAATTAAGCCACATTAATTTTTCAGTCTTCAAGGATTCACAGCCTAGTAAAAATGAACTTACATTTTACATTTTATATATCCATTTATACACCTGGATGTAGAGTGACAACATCAAACGTTCCAGATTTTAATACAATCAGATAATTATAGAGAGTACATTTTTCAACATTTTTACATTCATTCAGACAGTGCCAATGACATCCATTTTTGCATATAAACTTGAGAAATATTCTGTTTAATAGCACATGCTGTGCTCATTTTGGACCAGGAATACTTAAGTGACCCCACTGGAGAGCCTCAGTCTCCACTGATCATGGTCTTAATTGAACTAATTTAAATGCTTGTTGAAGCTGTGAGGTCATTTAAAGAGAACCTGAAACCCTGCTGGACTGCAGCCTCCAGGATGAGGATCAGTCACCAACCAGGATCAGTTATCTGTGCTTTAGACACTCCCACCAGCTGTGCTAATTCCTGCTTTATGGGATTATGGTTGGTAATACTGCAACTTGCCTCTTTTTCAACATGTTTTTACATATTTATTTTTCTCTGAAAATCAGCATGCGGTTGGATTAACATGAATTTGCCCAAAATGGTTACAGAATCCCATGTAGCCAAAGTTAGTTTACATAGAAATGATTTTGGGGGTGGGTGGGGGGCGCCGAGATGCTTCACTTTATCATTTTGAAAGGCAAACCAGATGTTATGGATTTGAATTACATGAACAAGAAAGCTGTTGCTAAACTAACCTGTAACTTCAGCTCAATATTAAAACGTGCAATACAACTACTGCTACTACTAATAGTAATCTAATTGAGTTGCAAGCAATGGATTATTATACTAAGTGTTTTCAGTCGTGTTTACAATAATGTTACCACAACAGTGTGAGTTAGACGCATAAATATGAGCCTATACAGTATTACGATTTTTCATAATTGACTAAATCTTGATAGAGGCACTGTAAAAATGCGCGTGCTCGGTGCCAGCACTACTAAAAACAATGTATGAACGACAGGTAATTTTAGCACCACAAGCATCAAATTTCTGCTAGCCACTTTCGTCACACGTATCTGTAAACGTGGATTTCCACAGCAAAATTTTCTACAATTGACTAATATGGTAAATTACCGAACACGAGCACGTGCCCGGGGGCCATGGAACTAACAGCACTGTTCTACTGAGACACCTCGCCTGGGATCGCATTTCCGAAGCGAGCTGGAGTGTTTCAGGTAAAAACCCCATCCGCGCAGCGTTTCACCAAAGTCCACTTAAGAGCATACGACTGTGCATCACATCTTTAACAAATGATCCATGTGAGCAGTGTTATTTACATCTGTGTACCAATTACAATGGACTATTCGTGTTGAGCCTAAAAAAGTTATCAGTTATTAAGGTAATAAACCTGCCTTGCAATAAAGAAACAACGCGGATAATTTATGTACTACAGTACGTAAGCAGTATTATTTTACTGCGGGGTAAGAGGCATATGAAACTCTTCAGAGACGTCCACAGGAACAGTGCATACTCGTCACATTTATTCCACTCTAATTGTTAACTGCATGTTATCGGGTCAGTACCACCAACAGTGCTGTTAATCGATATGGCTCCTCCGCTGCCATGTGTGGCCCACGGGGGGCTTAGGGACACGACATAATGCAGCGCTTATTCCAATTTCATTTCTGCACAAAACCCTCTTACTTCGCACCTCACCAAAAGCCGCTTAAAACACTATTATGCAAGTTGTGAAATCATACAACGATTTCTGCGAAGTCAAAATTAAGCCCCAGCGAACAGCTGGCCTGGCAAAAAAAAGAAAATCCTTCAGAAACTGTTGTGATATCTACTTTTGAACGGGAAAATAAGACGTTGACAACTGAACGGTAGTTATTAAGTTAAATATGCTACGTTAAACAGATTCTTGAAAGGCAGGCAGTTTCTGCGAAATCGTGAATTACTGAAGTACTTTGGATTTATATCCCACTTAATGTACGTTCATAATAATACAGAGGAAAAAATGCTAAACATACATTTTTCTAAACAAAATTGCATAAATATGAACTAGGAAGAGTGCTAGTTTTATTCAAGTAATCTGAAGCATCTTGTTTATTGTTGCTGCATCTCTAACAAACGCTAGAGTTTCGTGGAAACAAATGCAATCTTACCTCAAGCGGAGCGGACGGAGTCTACAGCTATGCTGGGGCGCTGCGCTTAGGATCTCATCGCGCACACAGGCTCGGGAGCGCGCATCAAACCTGCCCCCGCCACCCGTGCTCGCCCACACTCGGCTCGCTGGGAATCGCTTTAACTCCCTCGGACCAATAGAACGTGGGCATTTCGCAGCGCGATGCTCGGTCCGGCTGAGTTAGCGCGCCCCCTCCGAGCGGGGCTGTCATGGTCTGCGAATCGTAAAAGATCAACCCCCGCCGCAGGTGCTCCGTGCCAACAGGTGATTTATAGGCCAAGGCTCGCCGGCGGCCATGTAAGTGAGAGCGCACATTTCCCTACCCTTTTCCCCGTTTCTTACTCGACACCCACACAATGCCGCGCCGCGCTCTTGGAAAGACACCAAGCCTCCCGTTCTGAGGAGATAAACGATATCCTCGGAGAATTATCTGACTGAGGGGTGCATCAGACTGGTACCAATAAACACACGGGCCCTAAAATCTCCTTGGTGCGCGGGTGTGTTTTTACAGCGCTTCAATTATCGCAATACACATCCTGTAATTAAGTGAATGAAGCACAACAGGGAGAGAATTCTTGGCGCACGAACCGCATTAGTTTTATTGTAACAATAACAATTAAAACAGCATGGCTGTTGATAATGGGGGACATTATTGTAATAGCCTAGTACAATGTACAATGTTTCTTTGTTGTCTACCACATTTTTATAGGGCAACATTCCACTACAAAACAGGGCCTGTTGTTTTACTCCTAAAAAAGGTGGCAGGTAATGCACTGGCAGCAAGATCACTATAATGTGCAGATGTGCAATACCAGCACATTAATTGCGCATTGACCATGGGGTGAAACACTCATTTTAGCATCAGTGGAGGAAGGACTACAGTCCTGGTCACGACTGGCTGTCAGTCGCCTTCCAGCAGACCTGTGCTACAAACAGGCAGTAAACAAATGAGCAAAGTTAGCTCCTGTTGATGAAACAGATCTTCTCACACAACCACTCTTTAGCCCCTGGGCCTGAAACTAATGCGCACTCAGCAAGCAAGCAAGCTATGCATTATTCAGCCCTTCTGAAGTTTTAAAGAGAAACAAGCAGGATGGTTTCACCAAGGTAAACAGGGTATTTTACCACCGCCATCATCATCATTAGAATTTCTAGCTTGCACCAGTTCATAACTCACGCTGTGGGGCTTCTAAAGTAGAGTCAAGGTGGTTTTTCATTGGCGTTTTAAATAAACTGCACTGCTCTGCAAAGCCACTGTCCTTTCAGGCAACAACAACTCCATTTTTAGCCTTTCTGGGTGTCCAGGTATTGGCATTACTACCACCTCTTTAACAAAAAAGAAATACAAAACCCTGTACAAATACAGCTTTTATCACAGATTACTCTCCGATTGCTTCGAAGTGACAATATTCACCTAGAAAGAACCTCTCATGAGCATTTAAATATGTGACTTGTGCATATATATGGTTTTACTGTTTATTGAGTATACCTTTATTGAGTTTGCTCTTTCAGCATGTGATCCTCCACTGAACGGAGCTGTAAGCATAATCTATACTTGTGTTTCTACTGTCTAGCTTTTCACACAATTCCTACACAATGCATTTGCCACCTTGCTCAGACCATATGATGATATGCTTGTATAATCATTGGTGTCTTCAAGTGATCACAGAGCTGGAAAATGCAGCTCTTATTGTCAGTCTGGCTTTTCCCCATTCGCTAACGAGAAGCTCTGGGTAGTCAGAAAGGGTGGTTTGCATTACTGATGAATGAGGATCGTATCTGAGGTTTAGAATACTCACTACATATCATAACACAAAATTCTAGTGTTTCACCACATCCCCTTTTAGTAGGTTTCAGTTAGTATTTTATATAAAAAAAACCTGTTTCCAGAAATTACCTTGTTGATATTAATTATCTGTAGAGACACAAGAAGGGAAACTTATTTCCTATATTTTAAGTCCTGTAGTTTGCAATTGTGAGGTGATTTTTACAGTTTACACCATTCCCCACCAGGTGCCAAACTACCCACTTCAAATAGTGGAAGAATATTTGATGATTTAACAGAAGAGAATGTTGGTGTACTTAGAACTGACAGCGTTTCTGACAGAACTGATGAACATGTGTGGTCTCAGAATCTCAAAGTGCTAAATGTAATTCAGAATCGCAAGTGTGTGTGTGTGGACTGAAGATAATAGTGAGAATGATCATAACGCCATCACACCCTCATATTGTGACTGAATATATCAGCATGTGGCTGCCAGTATGATTCTCAAACTACATTAACAGATACTTCACTAACAAATGCAATTCATAAGGAATTATTGTAATTATTGCCAAAACCACTATTCAATATGAAATTAAGATACTCTTTCCTGACGACATGTCCACTTGTCCTGCTTGCGCCATACCAGCAAATAAAAGATGACTGTTTAAGTAGCCAAGTTAGTCATAACAACAAAGAAGGTTGTTCAATGAAGGGAAATTATTAAGGCAAGATTTCCCACAGGCAAACTGCTTCTTGAAGAGATCAATGCTTAACATATTACTGTAATAAAACACGATGACAGTATGTAGCTAGCTTAGCTGTAGCTATCATCTTATTCCAGCAGACATGGTCATAAAATTAGCTGCATAAAGTTGTGAGACTTTTTTCCAGGGCTAATATTTTTTTTTTTGAATGACTACATTAATACTGTAATTCATTTTACAAGCACTCTAATCCTTTTTACCGCTCCCGTTCCAGATGCGAGAAATAAACAGTCATCTGCCTGTACCGTGTAAACAGCACGCCCTGCAATGCTTTGAGGTTCTCCAGCGTGCGCCCGTCTCCGTTTTCACCGTGTTTACCGTGTCTTTTTAAGCGGCTGCCCGGGCGGCCGTGTGCGTGAGCGAGGCGTGCCGTGGGGGGGGGGGGCTGGATCCCCGCCGCTCGCGGTTAATTAGCACCGGCGAGCCCGCGAGGGCGGGCGCCCCGCTGGGGTGCGGGGACGGGAATGGGAAGCGGGGCGATAATTACTCCTTCAGCACCTCGGTGGCGGCCCCACTGTTCTCAGACCCGAGAGGCGGAGGATGCAGCCTTGCTTCGCTTCCCCCGTGGAGCCGCGCCACTGCCCCCTCCAAATTCTTCAGGGTGGGGGGGCGGAGGAGATTGATGTTGTGACAGCACACAGATCATTGGTTAGATAAAATCGGGGGAGGTTGTGTGTGTGTGTGTGTGTGTGTGTGGGGGGGGGGGGGGGGGGGCTGATATCTGGGTCCCATTATCCAGATAAATAAATAGCTCTGCGCGGCTTTCCTGTCCCTGAGGGGTCCCCAGCAACACAGGGCCACTCGGCTCCAGGTCTGGGGTGCTCTGCTGCCCAGCTGCTCTTCCATCTTCAAACTACTCACACCCAGAGCTGGGGAAGCAGGCAGGGGGAAGGCCGATATCTCAATCACGACCATGATGTGTTGAATCAGGTGGCTGAGTGCCTGGCTGGAAGGAAAGCCTGCAGGGATTGGGGGCCCTCCGGCACCAGCGCTGAGAAGCCCTGCTGTAAGCTACCCATGGGTGATCAATCCCGACCTGATTGCTTTCTCCAGCAGGGTCAAGAGCAGGTTTGAAGCAGCCAGCGGATTTGTTTGAAGAGGACCGCGTTTGATATCCCCTCAAAAGGCAGGCATGCTGTGGCAGCTCTGGTAATATGCTGCAGCTGAGCACACACTAATGCACCGGTGTCCAGTGACCCTCCTTCCGATTCAGGCCTTAATGACTTAATTGGAGCCACTCACTGGACGAGAGCTTGAAACACCTGCTATTGCAGGTGTAAAGTCAGCAGCCGGGGGTGAGATCCACCTCTGACGCCTCCCGGAGGGCAGCTCTCCAGGCCCATGAGAACAGGCGTATCCATGCTAGCGCTCGGATACAGGGCAGCGTCCGGCGGCCAAACCCCCTCAAAACCCCAGCGACGGATCGGCAGAGCACGGAACGCTCAAACTGGGTGAAGCACGGAGCCCCGGGCTAAAGTAAGCGTCCTACATACGGAGCGCATCTTTAGAACATACCAGGGGGGATCAGCCGTTCTGCAGAGAGCGCGCGCAAATACCCTGGGACCCATCCAGCGCCGGCTTATCTGCAGTGCATATGTGGGCCCCTGGCGCGGCGCACTTTGAAGTCGCGATTAGGATCGGCGCCGCCAGCACCGCTCCGGTCCTCGTGCTGGTGCAGACTGTATAGCTGATTGCTGCATTTGGATTATGGGTTCTTTTCAGCGTCCATTTTGATTCATTGACCATAAAAACTGACGACGGACCGTGATGTGGACCGTGCAGCGTGAGAACACTCGTGAAGTTGGAGCACAATCTCACGGTCCACTGGCGACGCGCTGTGTTCACCTGTGCTCTCTTGACAGGTTATAAACTGGCTGGCTGTGAACACAGGCAGCAGCTGTACAGAACTTAGTCTGGCCTCAAAACATATTGATAGTTCTTGATAAGAGGGCCATTTTTCAACCCTTTCTGCATTTTTCTTTCTTAATTATAACCACACTTGACATTCAAAAGGTTAAACCACCTCATTACCTATGCCCAGTCCCTTAGTGTTGCTGTGCTTATGCAAAGGTAAAAGTCACTGGAGTGATCAATGAATCACACAGATGCTGAAAACATAATAAATATACACACCTGTATATTTTCTGAAAGTGTATGGGAGCAGATGGAGTAATATATGATCAGTGTATACTATATATGGATGTGATCAAACTAAGGCATAGATGTAGAGAACAGAATGGGAGCGGGGGGCCTTGTCTACAACATTTCAAAATATTCTTTAAACTGATCCTTTGGTTGCGTTCCAAATCTTTTACCTTGTTCTCTACTCCCGTCGGCAATACTGATCACAGGTCAGTGCTCTGCATAGAAGTAAACAACCAGCTGCTCCATCTACCGTTGTCCTCTGGTCCAAGATCGGTGTTACTGAGGAAACTTGGGAACAGGTTTGTTTTTGAGGGAAGCTGGAAGCGGGAATTTTGGAAACCAACCCTTGGAGGTACGTTGCAACACGTCCATTGGTGCGCGCACACACACACATATACACACACACAGATTCCACCTCTTAATGGAATACAGTACTGCACTCATGTAACAAGCTCCCAGGTCCTCTTTTCTCATGTCTACACCACTCGTTTATTTTCTCCAGGAAGCCTTCACCAGTGTCCCCCCCATAGACCCTCATCTCCGGTTTCTAATTAAGCCAAGTTAATTAAGGAGAGCTATACTAACGAGGGGCCTGTGCAGAGAAGGCGTGTGTAGAGCTTAGGGCAGGAAGGAGAAACAGATCGAGACAGAGAGGGATTACAAGGCATATTAGCGTGTGTGTATGTATGTGAGAGACAGAGCTGCTCAGGGAGATTATAAATGTAGGTTCTCATTGTGTGTGTTATCAGAATCATTCCAAAAATAACTGCGAGCCTGGGAAGATTTGGAGGGAAGGAGGAGAGGAGGGAGGGGTCTGTGAGGGCGTGGGCAGGCAAAGCCGGGGGTGGGGGGGATAAATATAGAGGGTATTTCCTCTTAAAAGGGTCCGTGTGGCTGCAATGCTGGGCCGCTCTGCAGCGGGGTCTCTGCAGCCTCCCCTCCCAGTGCGAGGAAGTGGCACATGTATAAATACAGTGCAGGGGTGGCGTGCCGTGTTATTATGGGAACAGCGCACAGGCCGTGCTCATGCGTGTGGGTAATGAAAGGGAGCAGGATAACGCTAAGCCTTTAAACGCTGCCTGGAATGGCGATGAACGGGAGTCCTTTCGCTCTTTGTCCTTATTGGGGGGAGGTTTTGTGTGTGTGTTTGTGTGTGTGTGTGGGGGGGGGGGCAGGCGGGGATCACTACTGATCGTGGGAGCTGGTTTAGGGGTTCACTGTCAATCGTTTAGGACTCAGCGACGTTACCATGGACAGCTCTTTCAACCCGAACAGTGTTTTCTCTGTGATGGCACAAACCCACCTGGAGAAACAGTGGCAAAGCGGCACCACGCAAGCTCTCCCACAGTGAATGTGTCAAATCCTACGTGGACACACACATACATGCACGCACTTGTACATACACACAGCACGCACGCACACCACCCCAATCAGCGCAGTCCTTCTACATCCAACACTATGAAGCGGCTTTAAGGTGCTGGCAGTTGTTTTTTCCGATATTCATCAACAGACAGCTGAGCTATGAGCAATAATGGACTGTGAACCATTGCCTTTGTATGGTTCAAGAGCCACACAATCAATACAGTTTAAAAACGCTGGCCTTTTTTCCACATCAGTCCTGCGTCTCTGTGTTTGGACGCCTCACTGAGGCCCAAGGAGGCGAGGAGCATTCCTTCCCCATGAGCCCTTCAAAGTTTTGGAACAGCTCTCAGCGAGGGAACAAGCCATGCGTGGGTCTCTCCAAACGACCTTTCCTGATTGGAACCATTCTTGTGTGAGGATGTGTGTGTTCGCGGTCAAGAAAACAAACCCTCCAAAAAATGGTCCCGCAAAGAAAAACTAATAACAGAATCCTTTCTTTAGATGTCAACCCACCAAGCTTCTAAAAAAAATGTTCAATGAAGTGGCTCTGTTTGCGAAACTGAAAAAGAAAAACAAACTCAGCTAGCCTGTAATCCCCTCAGAACGCGAAGGGCGGCCTTTGTCTCCCGCCTTTGCAATCGCGTGACCAAAAAAAAGAAAAAAGGACGGATGAAGTGAAATGATGAAATGGGAACAGAGTCTCCTGGACCTGTCTCCGGGAAACAGGAGACGAGTTCTAGAATGACAGAGAAAGCAACCGGGAGTTCCCGGGTCATTCGGCAAAAATGTCGAAATGTGTTTTCCGTCGGCGTCCCTGTAACCTGCCACCTCTCTTGCAGCTGTGTGACTCGCTCTCACGTTACCCTCTCTTCCCGAAACGGCCGGCGGCTCCCCGTATTTGCGGGCGGTTCCCTGCCCTCGTGGGAGCTGTGGGCTCGGGGAGGCATTTTGAGCACGGGAAGTGGTGAAGACCCGCGGTGCTCTGACCTTGGCTCCCCATTCCCCACCTTCTCCTTGTCTTCCTCTCCATTCTACTCTGCCTTGTGCCTCTTTCACTCTCTCTGTTCTCACCACCTCCCCTCTCCATCCTCTTTCTCCACCCTTGTCTCTAGTCATCCCTCTCTTTTGTATCATCTGACTGTTGCCTTCTTCTTCTCTCACTGTCCTGTTTCACCCCTTTCCAACTCTCCCATCCTCTATTTGTCTATCCCTCTCTCTCTCACTTTTTTCCCCACAGTCTCTCTTCCCCCCAGTGTTACCTTCTTTCCTCCTCCACTGTCTTCCTTTCTTACCCCTTTTCTTTCCTCTTCCCAGTGTTAAGCTCAGAACACACAGTATGATTTTTTCAGTGTGGCACTTCCATTGCGCTACATGGCTACATGGCTGCTATTGGATCTCTGGAGAACTGACGCATAGGGCCTGAGTCATAAGAAGTCATAGTATGCATCACCACTTCAGGAAGCAGCTACAGCTATTAAGATGAGTTTTGCCAATATTGTGATATTTCACCATGCTTGCTAAGTGGTATTTAACTACAGGACATAACTCCTGGACAAGCAAAAAGACCGCCCATTCCTACTGGGTCCTGACTGCTTCCTTTCCACTTACTGTGCTGCTGTGAACGTTCCTAGATTCAAATGAGCGTTCCTGTTCTCTCCACGCCTAAATAAGCTCCTAATATTCTGCTTCTGTTTAACATGTATTTTTGGAATTGGTCGTCGCCTCTCGTGGCCATTGTGTTTTCCTTTTTCCACAGCTCTCCTGCTGATTCTTGTTGTTATGTTTGTGCAGGAAACAGCTTGCCAGAAACAACTGCTGGCACAACGCGTTGCTGAATGGTCATTTTTCATTGGCTGTGGCAGTCCTGCTTTGAAGCTTCGGCTTGTGAAACCTGACACCCAACCTCACTCTGGTGAAAATATTGAGACTTGCACAAAATTGAAATGTGGCTTGCAGGCATTCATAAGGGCATAACCTGCAAGTTCCTCACACGCTACAAGGTGTTACAGGGTTCGACTGCATATGACTCTAGAATCTCAAGGGCCATAATTGAGACTGAACTTGTACTGTGTGTTCTTGATTTTATTCAAACTCCTCTCTCCTCCATCTCTATCCCTCCAGTGTCACTCTCCCTTGTCTCGCTTTCCCTTCCTCTTTCTCCGCCCCTCTTCCTCTGTCTGTTCTCCCTGGTGTTCAGTTCTGCTTCTTCCTCTCTCTTACCCCTGCTCCCATCACTTCTCACTCCCTCCTTCTCCCTCCCTCTCTCTTGCCCCTTCCTTCTATCCCCCTCTTTCCCTCCCTCCTTCCCCCTTCCTCAACATTACTTACACTGTCTCTCACCCCCTCGTTCCCTCCCTCGTTCCCTCCCTCCCCCTCCCTTCCCCAGTGGTACTTACACTCTGCCTCTCTCCTCCTCCGGGCCCTCTCTCGCTCCCTCTCTCTCCGGTGGCTGAGCAGGGACTCGCTGCCCGTCTCCGTGTCCAGACCGTCACGACTGCTCACCGCATGGGCACTGAAACAAGAGACACCGCCTCAGTCCTGCTGGCGCCCCCCTGGCAGTCCCTCTCCTGCATTACAACAGGGTGTCTCCCTGCAATTCGCACCCAGAGGAAACCACCTCAAACGAGTGTGGAATTCAGACTCGCGCCCTCGAGGAGGACTGGATTTTATTATGGCGTGGAAAGTGATACCTTGACAGAATCCAGATCTCCCTCCTCAGTGGCATTCATTACCTTTTATCATCCAGAGGTAATGTTCCGGGTTTGACTTTGAAAGCGTGAATTGTTTGCTCTATGAGAAAATAAACTGTCTGGTCAAGCTTTTATGAAACAGGGCTGTAGAGGCCATTAACATGACACACTCAACTTCACACTAACACTCCGTTGGGTAGAACCAAAAAAATTCAAATGAATTCCAAGCTCCAATTAGATAGGTCCAATGGCATTTGTTCAGAGACAAGCCCTAGATTTGTCAGAAATGCGTGAGAGGAGGGTTTGGCAGCCCTGAGGAGTGTTACCCAGGAGTTCATCTTGTTCTAGCGTGGTATGCAGAGCCCTGCCGAATGTGCGGTGTCGGGGGGGCTGGGAGGGAGGAGGGCAGGGCACCGCAGGTGTGAAGTTCGCAGGGCCGGGCGCGGATGTGCCGGAGGGAGGGTTATCTTATCACAGGTGTCGAAAGACATCCCCCCCCTCCCTCCCTCCCTCCGTCTCGCCTTGGGGCAGGTATGGGAGAGGCGCTCGCAGGCAGCTGGGTAACATGAGTCCGGTGAGAACCGTGCAGTACCTACCTGATGACCTCTGGGCTCTCTCTCTCACACATAACACACACGCACATGTGCACGCACTCGTGTACACACACACGCGCGCGCGCGCGCACGCACGCACGCGCGTACACACACATGCACACACACAAACACACACCACGCAACAGACACACACACATCAGGCACACAATCACAATCAAAAATGAAAGCTCAGGAACAAAATGCTGCATTAAAATGGATTAACCCCCCACTGAGAGAAAAGGATACAGAACCTTCAGTACTGTGAGGGTCCAGCTCTATGCACGCCGAGCTGCTCAAAGGCAGAGGAGCCTTCACAGTCATTAAGATTTCACTATGATGCGCCTGGCTGTGCTAATTGAGTGCATACTGTAGCTGTAAACACACAGAATGGGTGAATGAGCATACAGTATTATGCTCTTCTGTTACTGAGCCAGCGCGCTCTTTGTGTGCCTTAACAGCCACTAGTCAAATCATCAGCATTTTCAATAACACTAATGGAAACATCTCAACAACATCTGAGTCAACTTTACAGTCATGATAGCTGTTCTGTTTCCAACTGCCTACCGGTTCTTAGAGCCATGCGCTGGATTTTACCCACGAGGCACAGTGCCATAAATATGTTTCAGGCCATACTTAAATAAATGGCTTTGTTCGTATTGCCTGTGTTGCATTTTTTGTGTGTGTTGTCTTACGGCTAATACTGCGCTGCTCTTTGAGGACAGGTCATTTGTCATAAATAATGAGACCCTGCTTCCATTATTAATGAGGATATAAATATTTGACTAACGTCTCCCCCTTGTGGATTTAGGTTGCAACACACAAGTAGCCTATTAGCCACACATGCAAATTTGAATTTGTGTAAAGTCACAAACCGGTGACTTAGTTTTTTTTTTTTTTTAATGTTTGAATAGTCAAAATTAACCGAACTTTTCCCCCATCTGCTTTCAATGTGAGTTACGTTGCCCTTTGGTCTACATCAATCACGTTCACGGTTGCAAATGCATTGCATAATATTTATTTAGTAAGTAAAGGCGATTTATTGTAATAAACGTGTCGCGGCGTTGGCGGAATGTTGTAGTTTTATGGGTCACTGCCACGATACAGTAGACGCGTTATGGGGCGCACTGGGCGTCGGTGGCAGTGTTACAGAAAGCGCACAGACGGCCGATTCATCTTGTGCCAGTTTCTACAGAATCCATGATCCTGTCGCAGCTGCGCGACCCGGCGGAGTCCTGAGGGGAATGGAGATGGGTGTTTTTTTTATGTCGCTAATCCGGATTACCCGCGCAAACACATTCACCCCACCACCGCCCACGGAACCGCACGCCCATTCTACACACTGCAAACACAGACACGCATGAATATTAATAAGACGCGACACAATGAGAAACCGGGGTAATTATTACAACGTAAGGCTTTTTTTGCGGACGATACCTGCGCTTCCTTTGTAATGGAAATCGGGGGAGATTTAATACAGGGCATCAACCACATTAATCTCTGGTGAAAGAGGTTCAATGCCTGTCAGTGGAAAGAGAGGCGGTGGGGAGGGAGCACGGAATTTTCCCCATTGTCAACACCAGAGGGCAGTAGATACAGCAGGAAAGGGAAGGTCAACGAAGCAGTCATCAAAGTGAGCGCCAGACTGATTGCGAGGAGCCGCACATAGGGGACAAATAGGAGCAGTTCGTCTTGGGTGTCATGCGCCCCGAAATAGATATTATGAGTTGAAGATTTGCGTGTTATTAATAAAGACCCCGAGATCGCCGCTAGCACCACCAAGAACGCCTCTGAGCCCTTTCTCCCTAAATTTGGATAGGAATTTCTCCTAACTAGGTAACCAGAACATCCAACCAGAACTCTGTGTTTACTGTTTAAATCTAGTGCTGTGTAACAGTGGAACGAGTTCAAGGCAGGGCTCCACATTGAACCTTTGGGCATCAAAATATTGCCCTGTGCTGTTTTTTTTTTCTCTGCATCATTAACACTTAACTATAGATGAGCGCCAACCTGGGCTGTACTTGTGCTAAGGGCTCCAAGCCATAGTACGCTCTCATTAAGGAGTCCTTTTACAGTGTCCTTGCTATTTGGGGAGTGAAATGGGGGAACACGTGTTAACAATACTATTATGCAGATGAAACTGCTGGTGTGTACAGTAATTACATGGCTGGGAGGACCCCGGTGCGTTAAGTCTAACCCTAACAGGCATAAGGTCCTCTCCATTAAAGCGTGACGCGTATGAGAGGCCTGGTCGAGCGGCGCCGTGGTCTTGGATGAGTCCATATGGCCAGTCATTAAAGACACCAGGCCTCCAGCTGGCTAGCTCCTCAGTGCCGTTGATTTGGATAAAGATAATCAAATTAACGTGAAAACAGTAGGGGTGCTTTTTCAAACCAGATGTTACTGTACGAGGCAAGTGTGCGTGTGTGTGTGTGTGTGTGTGTGTGTGTATGTGTGAGTGTGCGCGTGTGTGTGTGCACACGTGTGTATGCATGCATTCAGTGTTTGGAGCATTTTTACAGGGGTAAGAACAGTATATGTTTATATTTAGTCAGTACAAGACTGAGTTTGTGTGATCACTGCATAGAACAGCGTGTATATTTACAGTACCTGCATATGTACATTTTGCATGCATTGCTATCACCAAGTACATGTATTAACTGTATACAAGAACCAAGAGTATGTAGTGTGTCCACATGCTCACTGCGGTGATGGATCAGAGAGAGCGTGAACACATGTATTAACAACCAGTGTGTAGCAGAATTAGCATGTTTGTATAATTTCAAGTGCGTGTGCCTGTGTATGTGTGTGCTGTGTGTGTATTACATAATTGTACTGTGGATATGTGTGTATTATAAGTGCTGCTTTCAAGCCTGTGTGTGTATATTCTGTGCTGTGTGTATGTGCTTGCATGTGTATACCAAGCGTGAAGTACAGCAACAGTACATGTGTGTGTGTGTGTGTGGGTTGTACTCATGGTGTGCAGTCCTGTGGAAGTGCATCCCAGCATAGGCGCGTAACTCACTGGAAGGATGGGGGTCTGGAGTCCCCGATGCCCCCCGTTCTCTCCAGGGGCGGTGGCAGCTCCGGGTGGCTCTCCGTGCACAGCGACACCCCGTCCGAGTGGGAGCTCTCCGCCAGGACCAGCTGGGAACAGATGGACGGATACACAGACAGACAGACAGACAGACGTTGGACTGAGTTCCGCACAGAGCATTTGGATTGACGGGTGGCCACAAAGCATCTCACGTGACCAGAACTGGAAGGGAAATGCGGCAGATTGCGTGCATTTAATTCTGAAAGCCTGTGCGTGCATACGACTTGTGTGTAGTATCCTGTGGAGTGCAGTTCCTCTAATATAAAAGATGCGAGTACGGGTGTTGAAGAACATGTTGGAGTGGATCCTAATATGACCTGATCATGTGTAATATATGGACAGAGTTGCATAAGAGTTTCGTATTGGAAGTCGCTACATTACTTTAACTTTATGTAACGTTTATGTAAGTATCTCCTACCAACCTTACATTTGTGTGCAGTGCGGTGTCATACCGTACCATTCTTTACACTGCAAGTCTCATGAATACAGTAAATATTGCTTCCTTATGACCTACACATCCTGTATTTTTTACATTTCTACATTTTATATTTCTATACTTTTATATTTTAAGCGGAATTGCGTAGAACTGAGTCTGTGGTTGTTGAGTGATACATAACCCGGGCACTGCCTGTACTGTGTATCACCAATTCCCCCAGATTATTTCATAAGGGCCAACACTGCACAACGCTACACTGAATACCACTCCATCTTTAAATGGTACTGTGTGTTGCAACATGGCATTGTGCTGCACTGCAAGGTCTTTCTCCACATCAGCACAAAAGGCTTTTCCTGATTGTATTCCGTTGTTCGCCTGGCGGACAATGCTAACTCATAACGTTACAGTCAACCGCTTTACCCTGTGCTCTGTGCCACACGGCCAAACTGTTCGATTTTGTATAGGTGCTGCATTAAGGTGATTCACTGCACAGCGCTATGCCGGACCGGTTCATGCAGCAGCGAGCCATGGCAGTGTTTCTCCAACCTGGTCCTGGGGGCCCCTCTGTGTATGCCGCTTTCAATTCCAGCACAGATAACTGATCTTAATGATCTTAATTTGACATCACATAACACGCATCAGCCAGTTTTTCCTTGTTAGAGATATCGGTAGTTGAAAATGAGTTCAATCAGATTGAAGGATACAAGTACAGGTCTCTTCCTGTAAGTCGTTCATGTTCATCTGTGCCTGTTCTACAAATTAAAAATACAGCCGAGTAATCACCTAAATTGATAAAGAGTGATTAGTTGCTCAATGGAGCTTAGCACTGGTAATTGATAAACTAATTAAGCTCAGTTGAGAGTGTGGCACCATTTTTGTTGAGGGGATGATATTATCACAAACATTTTGAATAAACACTTTATTCTTATAATGACACAAATGAACCAGCAGTACTTTTTTCACAAATAATTTATAGTGTAATCAGATGAGAAGATGACAATTAAAGATCAGCATACATTATGCAGCTCAATCAACCCCAATGAGCAGCAAGCTCATCTTGCAGTGTAAAGTGGGACCCAAGGAGCAGGTCTGGGAAATGCTGTGGTTTTGGACTAGGCAGCGTCACTCCAACTTACCCAGGACACCACTCTCCCATTGAAGCAGGGCAGCTTGGCATTGTCATCGGAGATCTCCTCCTTGACGACCCTGTGGGAAAGATGAACAACGGTCAAGGTGCGGGCCTGCGTTTTCCTCGCCTTACAAACCACCTGCCGAGTCATGATTGCCAGGAATCTGGCGAGACTCCTCATAGTGGGAACTTCTGCTCTCCCCACAGCACCACCGGTAGAAACACCAGCAGACAACATTCACATCGGAGCCAGGCCCCCACATCATGCACTGGGCCAGTCCTGGAGAAACCGCTGCCTTTCCCACTCTGTGGGAATCGAGTTACCGTGGAGATGCACGGCGATGACAACATGATCATGACAGACAGTGGGAGAGTGTGAGAGTGGTGAGCGTGTGTGACTGGGGCAGGTCATGGGGGGGGCAGAGGGAGGTTATTAATAGAGTGGGCGAGGCTCCTTGGGAGTGGAGATTCCCCTGGGAATACCTCACACTCTCCACCCTCCCCCTTTTCCCCCTCCCTCCCGTGACCCCATGAAAGACAGGCCGCTGTCACCACACCCACCGCACGGTGTCACTTTCTACAGAACAGGCCTGAGAGCGAGCCACAGAGAGGGCAGGAGGAGGAGAGAGTGACAGGGAGAGAAAAACCGGGAGAAGGGCCCATCAGCGAAGAAGGGAAAGATTAAGAAAGAGTAGAGAAAGCTATAGTTCAATACATTAGACAGAAAACTTGTTTAAGATGTTAAAGGAATTCTGCAACAATTAAGAGAATCCATGATATTTTCTTTCGACACTGCTGCAATACGAAGTGATGGCTTCAGGGGAAGCTACACAACTGCCACTTTTATTCCTGTCAATTTGATGTGGGATCCTCTGAGCACACGCTTCAAGCGCGGCGGGCAGAATCTGTGTCAGACCACCTGAAGAGGTGGCTGGCAAAACACTTTTCTAATGTGCGTCAGCCCGCTTTCAGACGCCTGGATAAAAAGTGGCAGAGTGAAAGATGTGAAAGGACCTTAAGGTGCAGAGGGAGGGAGAGAGGCAGGTCAGGCAGCTGGGACACTGGAGCAGGCAGACAGACGGGCGGAGAGGAGCGTTTGGTGGGACCGGCTGACTGGCAGGGACACCCGCGAGTTTGAAATGCAAATAGAAGAGCGGAGATGCTGGAGGGGGGGCGCTGTAGTATACCTAAAAATTTAACAGGGCTGTCTCTTCCAGGACCCAGGGGCACGTTATGCCATTTTTCAGGAATCTGGATGTCACGTGACACCCGTGTTTAGGAAGTGTGGGACAGCTTGGAGAGGCAACCAATGAGGGGACTGATGCGGTCTTCTGTTCCAGTACAGACACGGGAATCAAGTGGGTTGTGTGATTACAGTCATTTAGACTGTGATTATAGCCATTCAGTAATGTAGTGTTTGTATCTGCTGCTGTGGCTTCAGACTACAGCAGAGAGTCTGAAGAGTGCAAGTAGTTGGTAATTTGCATTTTCACATCTATTCACCCATCAGATGAGAATTGGCAACACAGTCCTGGCAGGTCGCTCCTGGGAAGAAGGTATTTTCTTCTGACCTTGTGGAAAAACATTTAATTTGTAACATCTAACTTCCTGAGCCACAACAGACACAAGCTACTTTTAAACATGGCAGAATGGTGCAATCGATTAAATTCATTCCATCCAGATTACAATTTCAGTGGCTGAATATACACGCTCATTGCACGTACACACTAACTGATTCCTCTATGCAAAGGGCACACACATAAGTGCACACATGCACACAACCGTCCAAATACACCCAATAGTTACTCCTCCGCACACCCAAAAATGCAGACACATTGTATTACTGGGACAGCAACAAGGTTAAAGCCATTGATTTTCTGAAGGGAATTTTAATGCAGTCTTTAATAAATGTATTATCTAGTGCACATTAAACAGCCTAAAATTTTAATCAAAAGAATTCTTGTGTAACACAGTAGCTAAGAAACTAACTGCAGGCGCAGCAGTTTTGAGAATAGATTTTTCTTAATTAAGGTATGGTATTTCTCTTATCTACTTGTATAAAGAACTTTCAGTGCCTTTTGAGATCTCAGAAGTGGACTACCATTTATTGAACATTTTCACGAAAACTAGTGTGACAGCTTACAAATTACAACAAAAGAAGATTGAATGGTGGGGGTTTACATTGAGTCAATCAGAAAATTAATTTAAAAGCTAAAATGGTAAACATCTGGAAAGGAAAACATCCACACAAACAAGCATGACCAATCCAAGTACATAACCTTGACTTCTTCATTTCTCCTCTGGATTACTACCTATCCTCTAATTATATATTCTTGAAATATGTTCTGATGATCAATCATGATTAACACATTTACAGTACTAGATGATTTTGGAAAAAGAACATGTATGCACAAGTCCCAACAACACAGGACTGGTAGTGATCAAAACAACAGTCTGAACTTCCAATATTATTATATAAACAGCTGTTTCAAACTGTATTCTGTATCTATAACTATGTCGAAAAACAATGGTCAGAAGCGGGATAAAAATAGGAAGATCACATTAAAACCCCCCAGTGCATTGCTGCTTGTGTGCTGAGGGAGGTTAGTTGGCACTCTCTGGGCACTCTCTCTCCTGGTGGTCTCCTTCACTGAGAGTAGCAGAGGAAATTGAGCTCCTCCTCGCAAGGCCGGGCCTCCCACAATCCGCTCTGAACGGACAGTGCTCCGCAGCGGTGAGGCACAGGGCACTGAGGCGGGCCACCACTGCCCCAGTTCTCATACCCCAAAGCCTCCCCATTCACCCACAGCCAAACTCCGCCCAGGAAGCGGAGGCCCGTCCACACGTAGGCTGTCTCGGCCCTGGCCACCTTCATCTTGGCCAGCCGCATCTCCTTCTCCGAGACCAGGCTGGTCAGGTCGGTGAGGTTGGACCGGCAGCGCTCCAGAGCTTCCTCCCACGTCTTCCTCTCCTGCACCAGGACCATCTCACGCATGTAGTCCACGCAGAAGAAGGGGTACGCAACATCGCATGACATGTCTAACCACGTGCCCTGATACGTCGCCACGCAATTTTCAGTGTCTTGGTCCAAATTGGGCTCGCCGCTCCTCCAGATTCGGAATGTGGGGCGTTGTCTGCCTTCGGTCCACCTCCAGGGGTCATTGAACACCCCGATCCAGAACTTCCCAATGAACTGGGCCTCTTTCGTGAGGGCAGCATTCTCCTCATGGTTCCTCACAGCCGCCAGGTCCGAGTCCAGGTCCCTGCAGTGCCTCATGGCCGCAGCCCATGTCTTCCGCTCCAGTACCAGAGTGTACGTGTAGTTCTCCCTGCCGCCCGGGACCTTGGCGCGGCACACGAAAGGGTGCTCCTTGGAGCAGACTTGGTCACTCCAGTACCCCTCCGAGTCCATCACTGCGCAGAAGAGCCTGGCCCTCCAGTTGGTGAAGCTAACATTCTCATGGTCAGACCACAGCCAGTTTTCCTTGCCATGGAACATCCCAATCCAATGGTAATGAAACCCTAAAGGTAGCAGATTCATTAGAAAGTTAGACTCTTCAGGACTGTAAACAGTGGGAAGGTCCTTACCAAGGTCCCTGCAGAAAGCCTGGGATTCATTCCAGGCCTTAAATCCAGAGTAATACTGGCATCTCTGCCATACAGGCTTGGTGCGGTCTTCATCACAACAGATGACAGACACCCATTCAGCAGAGCAGTCACAGTCTTCCCAGCCAAACTGCTGTGCTCTCACACACCACTGACTGCCACCATAATTGTTAGGCTCATAGACTACAAAATTCCGAAAACTGGAGCTTGCTCCATCTGACCACTCCCAGGGGTTATTGAAGAGACCGATCCAGGCAGACTTTTCGTTGTTAAAGGCCTTCCTGACATCCCAGTTCTCTGTCCAGTTCCTTACACTGGCCAGTCCTGTGTGGTATTTCTGACAGTGTGCTTGAGCTACATACCAGTTTCTTTTATCACTGACGTAGGTGTAATGCCTGCCATTAGGCGTATTGTCGTAACAGACGAAAGGCAATTCTTCGTAACAGGACAGTTGCTGCCAAGTCCCATCTTCCATCATGAAGGCGCAGAACAGGGAGCGGCGCCAGTTAAAGTATTCGGCGCTTGTCCAGTCGATCAACCTCCAGTCCTCATGGTGTCGGTACAGGCCGATCCAGGCTAGCTCTCCACCTGCATCTCCGGCAGCCAGAGATAGCTGAGTGGCCTCTTCCTGGCTCCAGATGGAAGACAAGGTCCTGTAGTAGTAGTTGCAGTGCTGTAGTGCGTCCTGCCATTTCAATTCTGTCGGCACGTAAAAATGCTCCCGGACGAGGCCCGCGGTCCCACTGCGGAGACACACAGCAACGATGATGGCGAAGGCGGCCCTCTCCATCGTCACAGCGTTTCACCCTTCCCCTCCGATGCTGTCCAGCGGTCAACCCGAGCCGCTGGTGCTTTTTCCCTGCTCTGTGTAACCAAAGGCAAATCCCTGCTCTTTTATATCCACCTGTACAAATACCAGGCAAAACACTTGCCACTTACGTTAAAATGAAAATGGCAGCAAGCAAATCACTGCCAATTTAAACTCACCTGTCCTGACACACAGCAGGCAAATTGCTGCCCTAGTTCTGAGGCAAATTTCACCTATCAGGCAAACTTACAGGGGGTGACAAACTTGCAAGGTGACCATCAACTCTTTTTCCTCAAAGTCGAGTAAATCACTCGGAATATGTGGCTATGGTTCATTTGCAAGCTGATTGCCAAATATCTCTAATTGAAAGAGGTCAGTATTTTCTTGTACTGGATGTTCACAACCCTATAATCAATGAATGATCATACCTGAATGAACTAGGGGTTTAAATCTCAGACTTCAAAATGACACAGTCCAAGTTCCATACAAGGACAACAATACAAATCATTGACATCTGAACTTCCTACCACATGATGCAATATGATGCACCATCAGGCAATACATTGGTGCTCCTAGCATTACACACCCTTCATTGCCTGTTGCATGTGGGCCAGCTAGCACTGTTTTTAGTACATTTTGTAAAATTATAGTTGATTTGCTTTCCAGTAGTAAGTAATTGCTTATTTGTTGAAATGTTAACTTCTCACAGCACAACAGACTAGTTGCACCATGGCTATGTTCTTTGAAGGTGCTGCAAATATTCTTAATACTGAATTTTAAACTTTCAATTTACTGTGAATTACCCTACTGGCCCTACTGCGACCAGTGTCATGTATTTGCCACCAAAAAAAAACTTAAATCTGGAAAGGCTACACTTATTTTAATCAAACCATAGTCACAATTGAAAGCTAGGTCCTTAAGGTTCTTCTTTAAAAATTATGACTCGTCAGCATGCTGTAAGTTTGGAGCTATTCTCAATACATTTACAACATGTCTGGCAGAACTAAAAACTCACTTTGCTGGGACACTGATGGGAGATGTACACGGGTAGTGCTTAGCAAGATCTGACAGCATAGGGACTTTGACTTTTTGGGTCCATTGCCACTCTGCCCTGTCCCCGGTCAGGAGTAGGGAGTCTTCATTGTTGTATCTGTTGGCCTCCTCATCTGCCTTCTCCCTTAAAGATTGTGGTATTTCCAATGGGCTGAATGAATATTTAAACAGGTGGTGTAATGCATTTGGTTTCTCTGAAGGGGGAGCTTTGAATATTTTCGCTGTACTTGCGCATTGTAAACCTGCCATTTTCCTTTTTCCGTGTTGTTTTCAAATATGTGCAATACGTCTGACCGCATAGATTAATAATAGACAGCCGTATGTAACGGATTATCACACCAGCTAAGGAGCATATACATTTGCATTAATATTCCCATACAAACCCGTCTGAAACACATCTGATTGACACGACCATATTACATTTGAATCAACATTGTGATCCATATTGGGCAACCATTACAGCCCTAGAATGAAGAACAATGACAACGTTACAAAACTGAGTCTAAAATGACAGACAATATGCTCACAGTGGACCTGTTGAGAAGGTTGTAACTGGTAATGTTCAGCAGTATTCAAGTGTTCTGTGCCCAGGTTTGGGGTGCTGCTACTAATAAACTAGTAACAACTAAGGACTTTTTACAGATACATTTAGGGAAAAGAAACATGCTAGTGAGACTCAGGGTGATGGTATATCATAAAGCCTGGCATCACACAGCTGACCTTGTATGCTTCTTTGCCCTTTACCCTGTGTGGAATTGGCAGCTATATAGTAGGCTTGTCTCACTGGAGAGTGCTGAAATCAGTGACCCCGGCCCACCCCTACAACCAGCACAGCGAAGCCAAATTATCCTGCCACTGTGGGCTCCCAGTCATTGTCATCTGATAACACGGCTGGGACTGAACCCGCCCTGCAGAGCTCTGCTTGCATTAAAGGCCAGCAGCTTAACCACTGAACTAGTCTGGAGTCCAGGGATTCAGTCTTTCCCCCATTCTCACCCATGCAGACACAAGGCAGGCAAATTGCTGCTCTAGCGCCTGGTTGTGAGGCAAATTACTCCCATTACGCAAAACAGGCAACAAGCTGACAAGGTGACCCTCAACTCTTTCACCGGTACATCACTAGTGATAGGGTAGGTATGGTAAGACATCTAGTCCACCAAGCCAAGTCAAAATGGTTTGGAACAGTGAGTGCCACTACACAGGATGTGTGATGTGGAGAGAAATGCTTGAACAAGTTGTGTGTGAGCTGAGAATCAGCGGCATCCAAGGGCCATGACGTTTGGACAGAATACCTCATTCCTAACACCCAGGCTCCCTGTGCTTGACTGAGTAATCCGCTGATTAGAACAGCCCTACTTCATGTTTCTCCATCCCTGTGTGATGTGACAAGTGGACATACATTCTGCCAGTTCCTTGAGCTCCCAAGTAATTCAGTGGCTGAGGCGCTCACCTTGAGCACAAGACGAGCTCTGTGGCCTGGGTTTGCTACCCTGTCATTTTCCAACAATGACAGGGAGCTCACAAGCTGTGCTCCATCAGATATAGGGGTTTGTAGGTCAGCCAAGATATGGAGATGCTAAGACAGAGAGATAGCCCCTATCCTCCAATGCGCGTACACTTCACTGTCGTGCACAGTGCAGCTTGTAGTGTGGAAAACACCTGCTGGCTGTTTGCAAGTGTATCAGATTGCACTTGTCTCATCTAAGAGCTTCTCCGTGAGTGCCGAGGTTGTAGTGGTACATACTTAGCACAATGCAGCTTGATGTAGTATTGCCAGTTGCCTTTTCAGAGATCTAAGGTTAGGCACTGAGGTGAGGCTCCCTCGCACAAGAATATTCTTTTAAAATCTCACTTATTCAGGCCTTTAAATAGAAAATATAATTCTTTCCTTTTCTAACTGAAAAGGCTTTAAATATGATAACCAGATAAACAAAAGGAATACAGGCTAGGATATTTGGAAAGTATTCTGGAGCTAGGAATTCATACCTTAATATATAAACTAGGGTATACTATTACCATTTACAACAGTTTTCTATTCTAAGGTGAAATTTGTGTATGACTTTGTATTTAATGAGTATAGCGAGCTTTGTGTAAACAGGTATGGCATATTTTGGATTTTTTTTTTAAATTGCACATTTACATTGAGCACTGAACATGTTGAAAAAAAATCTATTCTGATACTATGGTCTTTGTAATTTTTGTCCTTCTGTGGAAGGCGATGTGTGCTTTTCTATTAATCCATCAATCGAGAGAAGCCAAATATCATTGAAGAGGTGATGTGCAATGGACACCCTTGTCCACTCTATCATGCAGACAAGATCTATTCTATTCAAGATCTATTATCATTTGTCTGTTTAATTCACCACCATTCATCACCACTAACCTATCTTCCTGCTCCTGTTAAAGGATTCAGAAACCATGATGTCAAATAAACACACAAGGGGTGCTATACTGCAGTCCTAAATGGGCATTATCTGAGCTGTTTATCATTTCATTTTTTACGAGTCTAAGGTGAGATTTTCCATCTCTTCTTACATAAGGATGCAGGAAAAAATACAGCACCTGGTACAGCTGCACTGTTAATAAACACCGCTGTGTTACAGATGCAGTGAGGACAGATTAACGACCGCTGAGAATCGTTTAACGCTGGCACTGATAGAGAAAGGCCACAAAAAAGGACAGCGCTACCTGAAATATATCAGGCACGCCACAGACAGGCCGGCAGAGCAAAAGGACCCAGCAGGTGGTATCCTGCCAGAACCCCTGCTGCTGCGGTGCACTATCTCCGCTCCGGCACGGCAAAAATCCGCCCGCTCGCCTCAGGTGACAAAGAGGGCTTTAAATACGCGCACACCAGGAGCCGCAGAGTCTTCAGACCACGTCAAACAGACTGGCGCTGCTCTCCCCCCCGCCCGCCGGCATTTAAAACGCAGGCACGTTTGGCCACACGTACGCGGGCAGGAACGCGTTCCGAGACATGACCGCTCCGGAACCGCTGGGCTAACACGAATGGCCGAGCGGTGTCGCAAACTCCGAAGCAACACTCATCCGATCGTGATTCGTGTTGAAGAAAAAGGGGCGAGACCCGTCAACTGAATTCGCGCAGCACACATCTCGGCGTGCAGATTTGTTTTATTTCGATTACCAGCGGTCTCACAGCCACAGAGCCCAGACCCGGAGGAAATCCGTCAAATGACAAGATGTGCTGTTAATGCTGACATCTGTTTGGGTGCCTGTCACCACGCTCGCTCCCAGCTGCCTTCCCGAGGCGTGCCTCCACAGATTTTCTGGACTGATACACGAGATTTGCTGGAGATTGCTTAATATTGGAACTGGGCGGACTGCTGCAGAGTTTGCGTGTATGTGTGTGTTGATGTCTGCAGCTGGTGATTAGAGTGTGTTTATTTACACTAAACGGCTGTGTCGTTAGATATGGGTGTGTGATACTGTGGTGGTGGTGAAGGGGGGGGGGGGTTGTTTAGGGCTGGCTCTGGCATGACGTCCTTCCCTGGCTTTGCTTGTCCCCCGTCTCCCAGGGTGGAGGAGGTGAACAAGACTGGAAGCACAAAAATAGGAAAGGGGAGGAGGAAGGAGGTGGGGTGATGTGATTGTGTGTGTGTGTGTGTGTGTGTGGCCTGGGGGGGATGGAAGTTGTTGTCTTGTGATCTTTCCCCCTCCCCAGGCACTACACTGGTCCCAAAGCTTTAACTGGTCCAGCTGAACCACTCCTTGCAGCTCTAAGGCAGCAAAAAAGCACACAGGGGTAAGGTGGGGATGGGCAAACCTTCGGGGAGTGAGGAGAGCCCAGGGAATGGGCTGCTGCCAGCCTGCGTTTGCCACATTGTAATTGTCAGTCATCCACCCAGCTCTTGTGGTCACTCCAAGTGACGAGTGTGCTCCCCGACTGGGGATTTTAATGGCTCTGTTTTCTGACTGGTGCACTGCAGGTAATGCACAGTGGGCTTCAGTGTCCCCTCAACTTCTGTAGCTTGCATCCTTTGCTCCTGGCCAGATTTCTGTCTACAGAAAGCCATATCTATACACCTGCTGTGGTGTGAAGAGAAAGTGAAATTTTCCCTTAGAAACGAACTACTGCAGCTCAGCTCAGTCCTGATGCTGATTTTCAAGTCAATGGCTTGAAAGTAAGGGGATCAGGGTAGACACTGTAAAATATGAAAATATGAGAAAACTGAGAAAATATGTCTGATCATTTTTATAATTTAAAGCTTTCAGGATGAAGGGTTATAGCATATCACACCTCCCTCTATACTTTGTACCTCTATATATTTTTATTACTTTAAAAGGAATATATATCTGAATAGCAGTTCTCATAATTAGAACTACATACACATCTCTTGAAAGATTTGATTTTCTTTTAAATACAGTATTTTTCCAAATAATTTCAAAACCTTCCAATAGAAGTTGTGAAGTTATCAAAATTTAGACTAACCTTATTTGTATTGCTCCTGCAACACACTAATTATATTTATCTTATCTTTACACAACCTCCCCCTCATCTCAAGGGGTTTAATCCTGTCAGTAACATTTCCAGTCTGTGCTAATTCTTGAGAATCCATAACACACGTTACCTGTTTTTCTTTCAAGGTTCACAGACACTGGCTAACAAATGAGAGGAGCTGAAAAGTCCACCTTGAAATCAGTATCTGGTACTATGGGGACGCATTTTGTGTACAGTGGCCATATTGATTGGATTGATTTTGGGGGTGCAGCTGTCCGCATGCTTCTCTTCAGTACGGATGGTGGGCCACTTCTATTCTCAGACCAGAGAGGAGACATTCCACCACGCCTGCTTATCTGGCCACTTGGATTCCAGCATGTAGGCTAATACCTAGTGCCAGGCTGGCACAGGGGGAGCTTTGATGCCCCAGGGCAATGTTTTCCTGAGATTCATTCTCAGCCTGCTTGTTTGAGCTGTGTGTGTTCTCCCGAGCCCTCATGAGACCCTGATGCATGTGTGTGAACCAAGGGTACCTTCTGCTAGAGCCTGGAATACTCCTCAAAGCCTGGACAAAAAAAAAAAAAAACAAAAACAAGAAAAAAAAGACAAGATACTGCAGCCGGCACCTCTTGTTTACAGGTTCTGATTGCCTTTTCATTCTCTAAAGGAAACAGAGGCAGAATCATTGGAGTTGTAGTCATATTCTGTGGCCTCTGATTGGATCTCTCCAGCCTGGTCCTGTTGTGGTCCTGCTTTGTTCACCATGTAAGAGCATACCCTTAAATGACGCAAACTGGCTCGGGCCTGACTGGAAAAGCAACACTTGGCACCCGCTGCAGTGGTCAAACAACTGCTGCCGTCCCCCTGTGGTGAGGTCAAAGGGTGTTTGACAGAACTCTGGGATCAAGTGACACTTTAACCTGTTTTACACTTGTCTGAATACATTCTGTGTGACACAAGCTGGCTAAGTGTGGCTCTGTGGCTATTAATCCCAAGTTACCGGACCTGTTTCAGTCCTCTTCAGTGTTATGGGGAGCCAACTGTGTGTCTCTTAAACACACAGTTGCCATCCTTGCACATTTCTCTGAATTTCACCCTCTGCCCAAATTTCAATGGCATGAGGTTCTCCTCAATAGACCACTGAGCTCTTCCTGTCTCCATGGCTGCAAAAAAGTGGTCAGCTACTTATGTGGCTGAAATCCTGAAACGTGACCTGACCTGAAGCTATTCATCAGCTGTCAGCTCGATCAGTCCATCGTTCAACACATCAAGGGACATTCCTGTCAGAATAGCTCAGGGGATGGATGGATAAAGTCTGCTTTGTGTCACCTTTCTCCAGCACAGCAGTTTGGCCTTTCAGACCTAGAGCAAAAGCAGTGCAAGGTGGCCTTTCCAGTTGATGTAAAAGTGACTTCAGGAACACCCAACTCCAGTAAGGTTTCATACAACTTTCCTGTTCAGACCCAGTAGAACTGAGAACTAAAGACAGCCACAGAGGCACACCTTTACAGATGGGGCACCAGGCTGATCACATACTATTATAAAGATCGAAGCCAGACACAAGCCAGATTCCCAATAAGGTTATCACAAGATAGCGGACAGCCACTAGACACAACAAGCTCCAGTCCCAATTCCCTACTTCTGGGGTACACTTCATAAAACACAAAACAAAACTAGAGACCCCTCCCAGAGGAGGTTGACCTTTGACCTCTGGACTATTCAAGGCTTGGATTTTATCTGAATGGGGGGGGGGAGAGGTCAAGCACATATCCACCCACAGGACAGCCGCACAACACAGAGAGGTTATCGCCATAGCGTACTGAAGCACACAAAGCAATCTCAAGTGAAAAACTGACAAGAATACAAAACAGGAGAATTTACCAAAGCAATACTCTTCCCACAGATGGATTTTTACAACAACTGACAACAGACCAGTCTACCCTGACACAAAGGAGTTGCGTGTGTATGCTCCTGTGAAACCACACTATGCCTTTCTGTAACTGACAAAGATAGACAGATAGACAGACAGGCAGACACAGTCCTGGCAGAACCACAGAACCAAGACTGACTCTTACAGAAATGTTCCATGTGGCAAGTTAGACCATTCACGACAGGATTCTTTACATCAATTGGCCAATTTCTGTCCTTAAGAGGCCAGTCCATTAGGAGACGTTTGTAAGAGGTACAGGCCTATGTGAGGGAAATCCTTGCTTAAAGCAAGCACATGCAATCTGCGTCCAGTCATCACACAGGTGCAAACCATGTGACACACTGCAGAGGAACACAACAGCTGCCTGACAAGTCTGAATTGCTCTGAGGTACAGAGCCACAACCAAACATTTTCTGCAGTATGTATTTCATCTCCTAAACAAATGTGTGCCTTCCAAGATTAATTCAGGCCAGCTGTATTGTGCTGCATAACATTTTTACAAATGTCATGGTAAATTGCGCTGGTGCAACACACGTGTGCTGCAAGTCCAGTGCCTACAGTTTACAATCAGTGCATTACAGTTCATTTTCTTGTCAGAAACTGCCATTAAAAAATCAACACTGTCTTTGAGTGCCCAATACCTACTGTCATGAAGCATCTTTCAGTGAACTAGTGCACTTGCAGCAGGCCAGACCAGTAAACATTCCACATCACAGAGGTAGACGGTCTGTCCCTAACTCACTGAAATCACAGACAGCGATCTTTGTCAACAGAAAATGTTTAAATTATGGCGGTTTTAAAAGTTTATGAATAATTGCTACTCACGTATAAATAACAAACTAGTCCTTACGTTTTTGTATTCATTACAGCTCGCAGCTACCGGCATTTCATTTCGATAACAATTTAGAAAATAGAGGCAACAAAAGTTTCATCGAAAGACTGATGCTGTGCATGGACTTTGGTTGAAATTTAACATACACAATAGACCCTCGGTGTATGAGTATTAGATGTGCTCTTTTTGTGGTTATGCTATCTGCCTAACATTAATGTTGTTCATGGAAACCATGGCATGCCAGGCCGTCAGTCCGCGGTGCTCGCCTCTTGCAGGTAGAGCTCGTCTCCCGGGCAGCCATGTTTATACCCCGGGCTACAATATTCCAGCTGACGTGCGGCCTTCGATAGCCATCAGAAAAACAGTATTAACCCTAACCGCTTTCACGCAAAATTAACCACACTGAAAGAGAATACAACTGTTTCAACAAGCGTCGTCGCCACTTGCAAAATAAGTCGGAACCATGACAGAACGCTTCTACATTGCTGAGGCTGACCAGCTGTATGAATAAATATGCTTTAGCAGCCGCAAATCATTGTTCCTTCTATCGTATGAACATGTAGCTAGCTAACGGTCTGATTAGGTTGACAGAACAATTTAACTGCCAAGTTGTCTATCAAGCTGGATGGCTAAGTTTATATAAGTGTATATTCCAATTTCGATAAATTCATGCAAAACACGAACTTATTAACCTAACATGAAATACAGCAAACATATTCTGCCTAACGAATTCACTGGCTGTGACTGATTATATGCCACAGAAGAGCAAGTAACCCTGGAAATAATCTAGGCTTTTTGAAATCACTCCGTTTGCAGACACGCTAGGACAATGCAATCAAAGATCAGCTCGTGTATTACCTAACTAGCTAGCGTTCACCCAAATGACTCCGACTGTCTTGACAGTACATGGCTACAGCTAGCTCGCTAACATTACATTGGTTTTTAATCAGCTAGGTACACGTGAGCAAGTGTTAGCTAACGTTAGCTACAAATCAAGTTTACTGTAGCCAACCAATTTTGCTTATTAATACATAACGTTAACTACATAATAATAATAACAATAATAATAATAATAGTAATAATAATAATAATAATGTGCTTTTAGAGTCATTTTATACAATGCACTTGTATCTAAATAAATATTACAGGTAAACTGTCATCTTGATCACATAATTTATCTCGCTGGATGTATCTTAAGTTAATCATTTATGAGATATGACAAACTTCAGTGGCTGTCAAGCAAGCAAGCTAGCTAAGCAAACAAGTGGCTAGGTCGCTGTCGTTCAAAACACAAACACTTCAAGCAGATCACTGATACGAATGTACACGTAACGAGCCTGTTAGCTACAAATGGGTAGCTAGTAGCTATCTGACAGCTAACTTAGTTATCTAAGCAACACGCCACATTTAATAAAGACGCAAAACGTTTGGCCCAGTGTTAACGGAGTACCTAGTCGCCAGATAACATTCGGACAAGCGGTCTGGTTAGGATATGCACCAAACATGAAACAGGTGCCAATCAGGCTTTACACAATTGGCTCCGATTAATTAAGGTGGCACTAAAAAGTCGCTGGGTTGTCATTGTCAACAAAAATTGTGAAAACTACAATATTTAAGAATTTAACATATTTTTTCATTTAGACAGCTAACAACACCTTCATTCACAAGCTCACAGCCACATGAATATCAAGACAAGCCAAAGAAAGAATGCATTTTAGCTAGCTAGCTAGCTAGCCAGCCAGCCAGCTACTGTACTTACCCAAAATCTTGGTCCATGGATTTAAAGAAGAATTTGTAACTGTTGACCGGACGATTGTTAAGGACATTTTTGAAATCTGCCAAAGTGACTTTCTCAGGAGGAACTGTCAATTTCACTAAGTAAGGAGTCTCCTCCTCGTCTATATGATAGATTATTTTAGTCTCCGCCATGAGAATGTGAATAGGACAATCATTGAAGTAGAGAAAGGAAAAAGGGCTGTGGCGGTGCAATACAAAACCTATAACGTTAGCTAGCTAGCCACCTAGGCAAGTACTGCTATAAATAATAATAGCTACTGTCAATAAATACATCCGACGGTATATTACACGCTATAAAATAAATAAACCTGTATTTAACAACACAGGCTGGAACACAGACATAGCCGAGACCTGGGTGTCTGTAATGCAGTTCCAATGTGTCTCAACAGTACGGTTGCTAGCTACCTAGCTAGTCCAGTCTGTAGCTAAAACAGGAAGGGACGATTCATATCCTTGCAAGACAGAGCTGGGAATATCGCTGGCTTTCCAGCGATTTCCCTAACCGGTGCTGCCACCATGCGGTGTACCGTACGTTTTTATTTCTGCAATTCAGTAAGTGGAGTCTTATATGAACGCTAGCTGCCGCAATTAAACTAAACAGGGTGAATAAAAAGAGCATAACGGATCCGTGGTTTTCTGTCTGCTGCAATGGGTAATTATGAAAAGATAGAACCCCATATAAGTTTGCCTGATTTCAAAGTAGTTAGCCTAATTTCAAAATTGCTTTCAGTGAACACGCACTCCTTCAGCCCTTATGAATAATGCAGTTGATCTGGATAAAACGGCACAAATAATAACACTACCAAGTACTAGTGTGCACAATAAGGTGGACAAAGATTATGATGATTACGACTACTATTATACACTTCTCGGCGGCACGTGTCTAGTTTTTCGACCCGTGTGACCTCAAGAATTATGGTATGTCTCATCTATAGTGGGAGAGAGGCAATCAAGCCAAATTCTGAGACTGCACAGGCTGCTAGGGTACGGTCTGTCGTCGTCAATGCAGTTTGTATCATAAAACTGATCAGGGATTACAGTAATTAAAGGGCCTGATAAAGTATAAACCCCATACAATTGTAGCACTTAAGTTTTTCGTTTTGATAGTCCATGCAGGGTGTTATTATCGCACCCATCATCACCCATTGTTATTGTTGTTTTTGTTCTGGCCATTGCAACGCTATCTGTGTATTTTCAGTTTGGTGCCGACATAGCTCCGCGGGACACATTGATTGACACCTGTTTAATGTGGTCTGGGCCGCGTTTTTTACATACTGGTACTGTCATTCATGTGGCCTTATGCATGATGTGCACTTGAGCATTTCTATCAAGTCGCCCAGTTCAAGGGCTCCAGCAAGATGGATAAATGTAAAATGATCACAATTCAGTTTACCCGCTGCCTTTTGTTTCTGATGTGACGCGCATTAAAATACGATGGGTACTTTCAGTAGCCTACATCGAAGTATCTTGTTTGGCCGATTTCATTACAAGGCGATTTTTTCTTTCTTTGACGGGCGGGGTGTGGAATAGTTGCTACATGAATACGCATTGGCTACACCTCCAGTAACACCGTCGAGCATTCCGGCTGAAATAATTTTGAAACGATTCGAGTCATTCACGTCGGTCTGAAGAATCTGGGATGTTTCTGACTCCGTCCACTTTAAGCATGACTGTGGTAAACCGAAACTATCTAAACTATTAGACAGAAAAAACTGAACCAACTATGGGACACTTTTTGTTGTAGAGTCTATTTTTTTGTAGTGTCTAAATTTACTGAAATATAGCCCCATGCAAGAATTTAATCTCAAGGCATATACAGTATGGACACTCCCATCTTTTATTTTTTCTAAAACAGCTCGAATTAATACGGTTATCCAGGCCTATCGGAACACGATTGAGTGCTTCAGCCAAGTGGCGCTATTTGTCCTGTAGCAGTGACGCGAGGGGATGGAGGGCTGCCTGGTAAATTCGGTACAAGCCTGTTCCCACTGCAACAGCAATGTAGCCTACTATACCTTAGCGCTTTGCCTGAAGCCGAAGTGGACTGACTGCAACCTCGAGATGACCCAGGTTTCTGCAAAGAAGCGTTTTAGTGCAGCAGCTACTCACAGAATAATATCTATATCTTATCTAGCCAAAAAGAACTGATCTAGTGCCATTTCATCAGAAGCACTTAACAGCCTTTAGCCGTGGCTGTTGGTTAGTATTTGCAACTGATTTATCTGTGCTGGCGTTTCACATTGGTCACAGCTGCCTTTGTGTTTAGTGTTTTGAAGCTCTTAGCATGTTTGGATCGACGTGTGAATGTATCGATAATAGAGGCACAGTCTTGTTAGTGTACGGTTTGGTATGCTTGATGGTATGCATTATTTCTTAAAAATGTGTCTCCGTGTCTTCTCACATCATTAAAAAGACTTTTGAAATACGATCTTACCATCTAGACTACACTGACATACAATATAATCGACTATCATCTAAAATAGTTCTAAAATTGACCTTTTTGCCAATGAACATACACCACTCAAACTGTTAAGAGAATCCCAGATACTGTACAAGACGTGTACTATAACATGAGAATGTTTATCACTTTAATTTAAAAAAACAGCCCTAAGGTTATGAAGAACAATGTAGACAGAAATATGAAACAAAGTAATAATTTTCTTAAATTGTAGAGGAGAGATGTATAATTTAATTGTGCATTATGCTACTGTGACTTGTTTATGAAAAATGTGTTGCAGCAAAGTCGATTTAGATTCATAAATTCAACCCAACAAAATGAAATAAGTCATTAAAAAGATTTAATGATTCTGGCTTTAATATAAGGCATTCCCTATCACAGGCACATTGGGCAGTGGCCTGCTTTGGAATCCTGCTTTTCTGACACCAGTTTAAATGTGAGACTGAGTTGGGGCCTGTGTTGTAATTTGGACCGCTTTATTTGCTGTTAAGCCTCTGTGAATTGGTCCCCCGATGTAGGTGTCAGCCTTGTGATCCAGCTCTATGGGGGGGCAGTCCATCTGTTCTGATTCTTGACGGCCGCATGGATAGCTTATGAGGTACTCCTGTTTCACTCCAGACAAGTCTTTGTTTTCATTTATATTTCCATTTATGTAACGAACTTTGCAGACAGGCAATTTAGACACTCAATACTGCGGACACGCATTCCATATATGCCATTGAGCCAGATTTGGCATTTCTCGCTGCCATGGCAAACCTTTTAAGAAAACATTATCTGGAAAATATGCGTCTGCTCCCCTAATTTAAGATGCAGAACGAGGAGGATGAATAAACTTCATATTCCTCGAAGAATAGGTTGCATAAAACAGGGCTGGAGGCATTTAATTACCTGTCGGATGAAATTGTTTTTTTGGGACGTGCTTGAGATTGAATGTTAGTTCACCACATTAACAAAATTGCTGTTAGACCAGTAGAGGTTTTTGTCATGATACAATCTACTGCCTTCAAAGCAAGCAGGATCACAGAGGAGGGTGTCTTTTACACATATGACCTCACAATAAAGGTATTTGAATAGTATTTAGACTTTTGTGGAGATCCAGGGGATAATTAACTTGCACCTTTCGAGATGTGGAGCTATGGTGCAATTTGCACAGCAGTTCACATATCAAACTGCGTACTTCCCCATGCATTGCAACATATTTATGTTGAGCAGGGCTCCGCACACAAAATAGATGGAATTTGTTGATTTCACTCATGAATACACAGGGAAACACAGCTGCAACTCATTCTACAGAGGCAGATAAACAGACACACAAAGACATACTTCTGAGTGGTGGGAGTGATGAACACACAGACACAAATACAGAATCCAGCTGTTTTATTGGAATGCATTAAAACATGGTTTCGTTGCCTTCTGTGATCTTCAAAACAAAATCTTCACACCCTCAGTATACCTTTGTGGACCCCATCCCCCATCACCACCACCACTGCCACGCCCACCCCTTTCACAGACCATTTGACAAGGCCTCTCAAATCTGCTCCCGGGGGGCTGATTTCCAGCTGTTTTTGAACCACTAGAGGGCACTCTCAACACTGCAGGAGGAATCGAACTGGTTAAGTTAAGACAGTACGTAAATTCACTGAATCAGGCGACTTAAGTGTCTGGCTATAACCAACCTGTGGCCCTCCAGGACCAGAGCTGAGTGGGCCTGCCACACAAGAACACTGGCCTGACATGCACTAACGTGGGCAACTTCGCCCTTGTCGAAAATGGTGACCGCTGGCCCGACCAGGCATTTCCTGTTAAGGACACTGCCTTGTAATATGGGTGTGCCAGGGTTAGATGCAGGTGTGAGCGAATCCCAAAGGACTTGTGTAAGGTTGCAAGTGGGTGCACGTTGAGACCGCTCTTTTGCCAAGCTACAGTCACCATGGCAAGCAGAGGTCTGTTGTGCTCACCACGGGTTTGAACGCATCTCAACACAGAAGAAATAAACAAACACAAAAAAATGGGGGAGGAGCCCACCTCACTGAACTTACTCCATGAAAACTATAGAACCAAATGACACTACCTTTACAGCTAGCCCCCAACATTTCCAAGACGCTGTCGTGACCTTAAGGCAATGTGCTAACGTAGCGGTAATGTGACAGCAATTCAACGAGGGCGCTGGGTGCTAGCTGGGAGAGCGTGTCATGCAGAAGGCTGTGTTGATTTGAAATAAAAAAGCATTTTTCACAGCAGACATATTGCATGCTTTCTACTGTAACAAAAATGGATAAGGTATTTATTGTACCGATGTGCTTTTATAGAGAGAGACAGACAGAAGAGCCCTTGACCTAGTCCTAATGTTCCAAGTGGTGTCTTTTCCATGGTGACGGTGAGGCCTGCCAGAGTTAATCAAAGTTGGCTTCTGACATGACAGCATTAGTGGAAATTACATTTGAACTTTAAGAGGGGGTTGTAACCTTGCCAACATGACTGAATCACTATGGCCACATAATCACTGCGTGGAAAATGCAGAATGCAATGGACTACCAGGCTAACATAGAGAATAGGGATTAACATAGAGAATATATGTCTGGGCATATGGTTTAACTGTTAGAAGAAGATGTAGTATATTCGATAGGCAGCGGTGGTAAGTTATGTTTTCAGTGGCTGGGCGTTGAGTTGCATAACTGTTACTTTGGATGTCTTTATGCTCCCACAGAGCACATTTCAATCTTTAGCTTACTGATGTGTGACACTGTGGCTGCGGGCGATTGCACATCTGCCTGTCACATCTTTTTAGCAAATATCAAAACTGTTGTACCGTTGATAACCGTGACACCATAAGCAAACAGGAGTAGTCACATGGGGATACAGGAGCAATACAATAAAATACAGAAACACTGGCAATAAGAAGCTGGGAGTAACTGCAACGAGAGGGAGAGAGGAGAGAGCAGGAATCAGTCTTGCCTATTGGGACTTCCTAACAGATGTCCCCTGGAAGTCGCGGGCAGCGTATTACAGTACTGTTCGAATGCATAAAGCAGATTCTCACCTATGATGTTGCTGTTGAGTTTTGCTAATGATATCACTGTTTTATCAGCAGCTGTGCTGTCAATCTACTGTGTGGCATAGTGGTTATGGAACTGGGCTTTTGACCACAAGGCTGCTGGTTTGACTCCTGAGCCTTGAACAAGGTGCATTTTGATTGGTCCTATAACAACATTCAGACTTTTTAAGCTAAAAATATCTTACAGAATATAAACACTACCTGGGATGAGGCACTGCAATCTTAATTTTAGAAATGGCTTTGCTATCCCATCACTATCACACAGCATGTATGTGTAACTGTCATGAGGCAAATCAGATATTTACAGACGCAGGCAGCCATTTGCGAAACTTCTATATGTGACATGAACAAAAGCCTGTCAAAATCTGTCCAGGCAAAGGAAAATATGTAAACAGCAGCCACTGTGAATATAGTCAAAAGGCTCAAAGGGTAAATGATAGACACCCAGAGAAACTAATTATATCATAGGTTATTCAAAGATAATCAGTGTTGACAAACTAGATGCGTCCTTTGATTATAAAGCACACTGTTGATTACAGATTGCTGCTTTGCTCCAGAAACTAGCTACAGTATATGAAATTAAACAGATAGGTCCAATGGATCCTATTAAGATGGATGAGCCCTATAGCATTGGTGGCTAAACTGCAACCCACCTGCATCCAAGATGAACAATGTCCCTCATGCAGCTCGCTTACAATGATAGGAAAAAGCAATATATGCTAAAATATAAATCCAGAGCTCAGGAAATATATTAGAAAAATTACATACAATGTCAAATTCCATCCAGAATATTATATAATAAAATTTAAAACATATGAGTAAGATTTCATATATGAAAACGACGATAATCAATATATTCTGTGATCATATTCTATGGTCATTATTACCATGTATTAAATATGTGAATACATCAATTAAAATATATATATTAATTATTTCCATTTATTAAATATGCTTTCCTTATCTTCTGGACTTCATATTTGACCATATATTGACAGAAGCGTGAGGCTTGTGATGATAGCTCAGTGAAGGCTAAATTGTTCTGGAGGAAGCCACCGCCATCCCTGCAGCGAATCAGCGCAGCAGCCGTCAAAAGGTGGGCGTGGTCACACAGCTGGTGCCACGGGCTCTGAAGCAGTGAAGTTAGGACTCTCCCCTCTCTCCTTACACTCCTCCTTCCTCCACACATCCCTCCATTCCCTCCCTTCTCTTTTACTCCTCCTCTCTCTTTGTGTGCCCTGGGCCAGCCAGCGGCATGCAGTCCCTCACTTCCACGCCTTTTTCTCCATCTCTGCAAAGAGAGAAAGAGAGAGAGAGCAGGAGAGAGAGAGAGAAAAATCAAGTAAGGCTTTTGTGAGTGTATATATTTCTAACCAATTAAAGTACACCTAGGGCTGTTTTCAGACAAGTTATCCATGGTGTACCCAGCAATTATTATTTAAGATGTACAGTATGGTGTGGGAAAAGTTGTTAAATTAAAGTCCTTGCTAAAGCTGCATTGTAAATTCTGTATTAAGGACTGCAGTTTCAATACCTTTGTCCAGGTCGATGACTTTCGGGGACGGCAGCTTTGACATCTCTGCCTTCTCCTTCAGGATGTTGTTTTTGTAGTCTGCAACAGAGGGAAGCACAGGTTAGGGTTAACGTGAGCCAGACTAATCGGTCAGTATAAATTTGGCTCAGCTGAAGGACCGTGAGGGCCCCATGCGCACTGCTCACCCAGCCTCATTTCCTCCTGGTTGCACATCTTCAGCTCCGTGACGCCCATCTCGAAGTCATTGGAGGTCACGTTCCCCCTGCATAACCAGACACACAGAGCAGGGCCGTTTAGTAGGATGCACTGTGGCGCGCATTAACGCAACTCATGCAAACCCTACTGATGATCCTACAGAGAATGGGGCACCAAAGCACCGCTCAGACACGTTATGAAAAATAATAAATGATGGAATGAATACAATGTTGACTCTAATTTGCCACTACAGAATCTGCCCCAGGTTCACACCAGGTCCTCCTCAGTGTGTAAGCTGGGGACCCAGAGGTGTTGGGGTCGTATTTGTGTTGAGTAACAGAGGGATCTGCTCACCGTTCAGATCTGCGCAGGTCATACTCCAGCCCTGAAATACAAACGCACGCACATTTATTAAAGGGCTGTCCTGTAAGAGAAATATCTGTAGTTTACCATGCAGCGATTATTTACCATGCATATGTATTTGAAACTTGACAGTGATTTTCAGAACATATTGGTTGGAGTCAGTAAGTATATTGAAGGTAAGGGAAAGTGCTTAGATACACTGACACTGAACACACACCAAGTAAACGGGTTTACAGAGCTGGTGTTTACAGTAAATGGTTTGAGACATCCAGCCAAACACTTTAAACCTTCTGAACCCCCCCAACAAACACACACACACACACACACACACACACACACACACACACACACACACACACACACACACTCTTAGAACCTTTTTACAGGAATTCAGCATTGAGGCAGATACTGAAGTGGATGACCATAAAGAAACATGCTGTTTTCTCAGCAGACAGACAGGCAGATACGACACACACCTCTCTTCCTGCAGCGACGGCTGAACAGGATGACAGCGATGGCAATGAGGGCCAGGAGGAGGAGAGTGGCCAGGATGTAGCCGACCTGCTGCAGGAAGTGACCTCGATGCTCAGGCAGGATGACATTGATGACACGTGGCACCTCCACCATGTTGGTGTCTGAGAAGAAAGTGGACAACAAGAGGTCACTGCATCAGTACCAGTCTGATCAGGCATCCTACCCAGGCTATAGGCTATTACATCTTGACAGCCTTCCAGAAATGTTATAGAGTGACTAGAATACCACGGTAAGGTTATGAGACGGCTTCAGAGTTCCTGTCTGGCCTTGTACGTAGATAGGATCATTTGCTGAAAAATGTTAAAACTTGACATTAAAGTAAGTATGCAATATTTATCTTATAGGGCATAAACAATTGTTAGCTCAATGTAAGAAGGACAGTAAGGATTTGAATTTGAAACGCAGGGAAATGCTTGGTGTAGTGTACCATGCACACAGTAAGCAGATGTCCTTTGCAATGGTGGAGGTACATCAAACAGTTTCCCAAAGAAATATTTTTGATGCACTATGTGCTGAATTCAGGTTCATTGAATTAGTGTGATAAAATATTTAGATCTGCTCCTCAAGGCAACTCTGACTGAGCCTGTAATTATGCTAAAACCACCTAAGGTTCATAGGGATGTTTCATTTTCATTTTTCCATTTTTTTCCAGTGCTTAATTGGAAAGTTCCTTAGTCTATCATTAGAGTAGAAAAAGAAAGGACAAAAGATCTCCCCTGGGAACAAAGATGGATAAGCCTCTCTTACATCATCCACTCAAAGTGCTGCTAAAGCAGAGGCCAAACAGCTGTGGAGAGGCTCTCTGGCTTCTGTGCTCTTCTGCTGGGTTTGAGGGCCTGAGCCGCCCATGCCTGTCTCATCCAGCCCTATTTTATGTCTGCCAGTCAAGGAGGAGCCACAGCGCGCCATCCAAGTGTTTTTGAGCCGGAATGAGTTCCAGACCTGAAGTCATGCAGCGATTTATTTTTCCTGGCAGAAAAACACAGCGCAGGCAAGGAGGAGGGGGACGAAAAGAAAGAAGGGGGGAGGTTCTTCTGTGGCTTTTTGGACTGCGCTGGTTAGGGCTTTCTCTCTCCAAAAGTGCTGGCTGATCAGCTTGTTTAAAAAACCAGGCTTTCTCTCCCGAACCTTCTCTGTGACCCTTCCTCACTGCTTCCCTTCCTCGGCAGTAAACAGCTGATGGGTCGACCCGCAGCTGGCAGGAAGTGATGTCACGGCCCTGGCTCGCGAGGGACGTACACATCAAAGAACGGGGAGGGGGCCGTTTAACCGAGATGCAAGCGAAGCTCGGCCACTTTTCAGAGAGGGAAAAGTGGACTGTGCAGTGGTGGCTGGAGGAACGGAGAGGAAAGAGGGGTGAGAGACGAATCGAGAAGAATGGACTTTACAGAGGTGAGACGTTGCTTTCCCGGTCTGCAAAATTTACTAACTGAGGGCAGACAATGGCAGGAACGTGTTGTGGGCGGTCGACCGCAGAATAACCACAGTAACGACCGCACTTTCATGAGGGAGGTGTTTTAGATGAGTCAGTCTGTGTCAACGCCTTGCGGCTACCCATCACTTTAAAGACCCACAGGCCAGAGCTCAAATTTATTACTACTGGCTGACACCATTAAAGCACTTTGGAGCAGATTGAACAAACAGCAAAGGCTTGAGATGTAGCAAACAACATTTTAAAACCCCTGACAACCAACAGTTAACATGTACATCAGTCTGACAGCTGAAAAATTGTTTTGTTTTATGGAAAAAGTTTAAGTGCTGAAACCCCGGGACCATCGTTAGTTGGATACACCACGCATGCCCTGCCCTTCACAAAGCTTGTTTACAAATGCTTGGTACTGTATGTCCAAATGAACACTTTTGTATGGTTTTTCTGTTCTCATACATTCAAGCAACTTTTTGGGTTGATTTTACTTAAGATCTTCTCACATCCAGTTGTTTTCTAGAGGAGCAAGGGAAGGCGCATCTAGTAGACTCTAAGCTGTTGCCCTTCTATATAATTAACATGGTCAGCAATCTGCACCTTCACACCACACTCATGAATTTACACCCCCTTCACGGTATGGTAATTTAAGGGCATGGCAATACAACCACAAAGACATGATTGTCACTGCCCCCCTAACTGTTGGAGGCTCCTGTAATCATTATAATCAGCTGGCCTCTCTCTGGTTACCCTGATCACCATCATTGCCTGCTGTGCCTTGAAACCACAGACAATCACAGTGGCTGGTGCTGAAAGCCTGCTAGGCCACCATGTTCCTACAGGGCCAGCCATAGGCAGTCCATAGGCAGTGCCTTCAATCAACTACCATCCCCTGGCATTCTCCGGACAAACTTTCAGTTAAGCAAGTGACCTGCTGTCACTTCAAAAAAAAAAAAAAAAAGCAAGTGACCTGCTGAATTTCCTTGACCACCTAGCAACCTGATACATATTCAGATATTGAATACAATTTTTTTTACATCAAAGTATGTGTTATGTATTAAAATATTTCTGCTGCCATTTATGTCTTATATATTATTATAGTTAATATTGCTGTTATTATTATCATCATTACTGTTAATTCTTTGTGTACTTAACCAGGGCAACCCACAGTAGTTATGAGTGCTAAACATTAAGCAGCACAGTAATGAAAACCACTCCAGGAGGAATCGAAGGCAAGCAGAGTTCAGTTTACATTCAAGTGCAAAAACAAAAACAAACTGGTGTTTATCATCATGACGCACCACTATGACTACGTTAAGTCTTAAAGACAACCATATGGGTACGGTCTGAAGAGGTGCATCTTTAGCTGGCACCAGGAGGAGGTGAGTGACTCAGCTACCCTGAGTGGGGTGGGTCACTTGTTCCACCAATGAGGGGCCAGAGAGGAGAGGGGGGGGCGAGGCCTGGCTGGGGAGTCACAGACTGCAGGGACTAGCATGCGACTGGCTGAGTATGAAGGATGCGCTCTGGCAGGGGCGAAACTGGAGAAGTAGACTTGGCCGGGGTGACGGCTGCCAGGAAGTAGGAGTCGCCGCTGGATGGGCCCTGACGCTCTGGGCTTGGAGATGAGGGCGTGACCATTGACAGAGACAAAGCACAGACATTGTGTGAGGTGTCCTCGACCACCAAGCACGCGGGTGACTCCATTCCTCTGGCTTGGCCCCCATTTCACTTCCTTCAGAGCTCAAGCACCCTCCACACAGAGAGACTATTGACAGTTCCCATAATTCTGCCCACCGCAATGAAGGAAGCGAAGCACCTCTGATGAGACAGTCAGGGACACAATGTTCCCCACACATCTGAGAAGACAAACACTATAAAACCTGAACACAGACACGTGCTAAATCTCAATGTTTACAGGTGTAAGTAATCCAATATGTCACATTCAAAGGCACAGGGAAGAGCCACCTCTAGCTATTTTGAAAAGTAGAAATCCGTGGATCTTTCGCCTGTAATTCCTTTGCACAGTACCAGAACTCTTGCCTGAAACTCTTTATGAGAGACTTTGAACTAGGCAGATCCAGTCACTCCTTACAAAAACCAGACCGAGAAGACGGCCAGCATTTTTTGCAAAAGGGGGAGAGACGACACAAATCTCACACAAACTCTGTCTCGCATTTTTCTTTCATGTTACAGCTGGCCAGATGCAAAACAGCTGTAGGCAGCTTCCTTTTCCTGTCGATAAACAACTGGCAGCTCCAAACCCAAAGGGAGAGAGAAAGAGAGAGGGAGGCAGAGTGAGAGGGAGGGAGGAAGAGTGAGAGGGAAGGAGGGAGGGAGAGAGAGCGAGACAGCTGGCCAGTCTGTTTATGATTTTTCTCGCTCTTTGCCGCACTCCGTACCTACACGTTTGCAGCTGTTCACGCATTTTACCTAGGCATTGTAGTTGTTTGAGCAGTATTAGTATTTCTGTTTATCATAACCAGCATTACCTACAGTGTGTTCATGAAGGTGTTCATATGTTCACACATGAGAGGGTGGTTGAGGAACTGCTCAAAACATGGCAAGGCCTTAAAGTCTTTCACATCAACCAACTAGGGTCAACAAATAAAGTGAAATGTCAATGGGTAGTGTAGATGGAGGATGGCCAGGTCAGATGTGAGATAGAACGAGAGGGAGAGGACAAGAGAGAGAGAAAGAGAGAGATAGGGTGTGTGTGTGTGGGAGACGGGGAGATAGTGAGAGAGGGAGTGAGAGAGGGAGTGAGAGTAAGAGAGGGAGTGAGAGAGTGTTTATAACTTACTTTGCTCTTTACACTCAGTAGAGTAAGGGTATGATAGTTTAATTTTAAGATAAACTTAACCTAAACATATTTTATATATTATTCAGTGTGTTATTGCATGCTGTACTGTAAGAGTCTACTGGGCCAAAGTCAACAAGAAGTAGGACCAGGTCATGATAACAAAGGATTCAGTTCTTCAAAAAGAAAGAAAGACAGAAAGAAAGAAAAATTACCGATCCAAATTCAAGGAGGCAACTCTGAGATTGAATCCTGATTTTCTTTCATGAATGCATCATTATCTCTACAACAACATGTTAAATTCAAGTTTTAAGTACCTCTGAAAACACAGGAAGCGTTTCCTCTCTTCCCCTCCTAATGAAATGAGCCTAGGGTCTTTTTGCTTTCTTTCTCACTCACTCTCCCTCTCTGTCCTTCTTCCTCCTCTCTTGCTCCTCTGAGATATATGAAATTCTGGCTCCAAGAAACATAGCCATTTCTCAATAGGACAAAAATGAGAAACCTTTCCAATGAAACCAATGCTACTTCCCCAGACTTCACCATTAGCGGTTTTTCAGCAGATCCCCCCCCCCCCCCCCCCCGCCATATTTCTGCCTTTCCTCTCACACAATCCAAGAAGGCATGCCCTACCTCCTTCTTTTTTTCTCTCTCCCTGATCCAAAGAACACAATCCCTAAATCTCCCCCTTTTTCCCCTGCCACGCATCAAACAGACGCAGCTATCTGATCATCGGCCTGCCCAGGGATGCAGGGGGAGAAATACAAAGAGAAAGACTCGATCTGAACGGACTGAAAGACGGAGTTTAGCAACGAGGAGCACAGTAAACGCACTGGTAAGGGATTGTGATTTATCGGTATGGGGTGTAGGAGCCGTGACCAGAGACACCACAACGAAAATAGAGCGTTCCCCCTCCCCTCTCTTCCTCTGTGTTCTGTGTTCTGTTGGGCAGTGGGAGGGGGGGTTTCGGAAGGGGGGGTGGGGGCCTACTCGGTCTGGCTCAGAAACATGCTGACATTGTGGGAAGGAATGCATAACAAAACATATATAAATGAAATCCAGTAACAACCGCAAACTATTCTTGGCCCGCACCCCGCGCACCCCATCCCCCCACTCCTCCTCTACTCAGATGGCGATCTGAGGAAAAAGGAAAACTAAGAGGCTGAGACACACAGATAAAGGAAGGGTCCCCCAGGAAGGGGGGGGAAACCAAGACAAAACAAAAGGAAAATGAATAGAGAGTAAACATCACACAAAGAGGAGAGCAGAGTAATGAAGGACAGAGAGCAGTCGTGTTTTGAGTTTACTGTAGGGTACTGCACATGAGTCTGACATCATTTCCCTGAGCCAACAGCCTCCATTCAGACCCTTGTGAGGTGAGAAGCCTACCACTGTAGGCACCAGAGTAGTTCAGTGTTTCTTGCTGGAAGTCCAGCTGACACACTGGCCTCTAAATGAAAAGGCTCATCCTGTAAAAGTATGAGGAAGAAAGGAAGGGGTGCACACATGAAGGGGTCTCTTACTTGGGTCGTCCTGGGGGAGGAGGCGGGGAGCCGGGGACTGGTCGGGGACCAGGGGGGGCCCCACGCTGACGTGGAAGATGCGCCTCTCGTGCAGGCCGCAGTAGTGGTGGTGCAGGTGGCAGGAGTACACGCCCTCGTCCGGCGGGCGCAGGTCGGAGATGATGAGCGAGAAGTCGCCCAGCGAGAAGGCCTCGCCCGAGATGTTCATCTTGCGGCGGAGGAAGAGCGGGCCGTACTGCCGGCGCTCGCCGGACGCGTACAGGTCGATGAGGCGGTCTGCGCGGTCGTGCCGCACGCCCGGCAGCTGCCGGTCCCAGTGCACCACCTGCTGCTCCTCCTCCCTGTGGGCCTCCGTCCACACCGGGTGGCGGTTCACGCACGGCAGGACCACCGTGCTGCCCACCAGCACCACGAACACAGCCTTCTCCCCGTCCCAGAAGCGCCGCTCCTTACGGGCTGCGCAGAGGAGGAGGAGAAACACCATTTACAATACAGTTACAATTCACTGTGGAAAAACCTGCAAGAAATCTGTCCTGCTTGTAGTTTCACGCTCAGTATTTAAAGATGAATTCATCGTCCATCATGAAAGGACATTAAAAGGATCAAATATGAAGGATAGAGAGGAGTCTTAAAGGCAGACACCAGCAAAGAAAGGGAATGAACCAATATGGCAGAACTCTCCAGGGTGTCATGGGAGACCTATGGAATGAAGGGGGCGGGGTCAGTGCTTACGTGACTTGGTGACGTTGAGCTGCACTTTGATGGTTTCGTACAGGTGGCAGTAGTGGTGGTGCAGGTTGCAGGAGTAGATGCCCCTGTCACTCATGGCCACATCTGCACAGAGCAGAAAAGCATGAACACCAAGGCAAAAATGATTCGATTATCGGCAGTTTGCTTCCCGTGGTAACTGACACAGCTTAAGTCTTCATACATTGTCCATTTTTACTGGTGTATATTTACAGGGGCAAATCGGATTAAATATGATACCTGCAACATACTCAAGATTTGCACACAACTCTCTGGGTAGGTTCCATTTTTCCCAAACCAGCACTCAACATTGACAGATTGGTGTTGCAGTTAACTGATTGGTAATCATGAACTGAATAGCACGCTATCCTATCAGTGACAGTCAGGGCAGGACAACAGGAATGCTAGTTAATGTGGTCCAATAGGCTGAGACAGGATTACCCTTAATGACCAGGGAGAAGTTGCCGTCATTGAAGGCAGTCATGGGCATGCTGACACGGCCCTTGTTGTAGCCGTTATAGATGCGCTGGTCACCAGCCGAGAACATGTCCAGCACCCGCTCCATGGAGTAGTCTGGCGCACTCCGGAACAGGTCCCAGTGGACCACGCGCTGCCGGTCCTTCAGCCGGTCCTGGGTCCACACCATGCGCTGGCTGTGGCACTGCAGTACGGCCTCCGAGCCTGCAGGGGCACTAATGTTGAACTCTCCCACCACCACGCTCTCCCCGTTCTGCCCTGAAACTGAGGGACACACAAAAACTCACATTCTCAGGTCATGGCATTGACTTACAGTGAGCACTAAATTGTTAGTTGGTGATTATGCAAGCAGCATCTATCTTACAATTACGCAAAGTGAGAACGAAACACTCTTTTTTTGACATGGAGTTTGTTAATAAAAATAAAGAAAGCACTCTCTACACAGGTATGCTGGATAAATGGCCCAGTACTGGAGCATAGGCAAATCCTCCTTATCTTTCTGGAATGTACAGTAACTGCCCAAATATGAGACCTATTACTGGGACTGTTTTCACTTTAAACTGACCCAGATGTCCTGGATATTTCTCATGCTCATTCCAGTAAAATCATGTTACTGTGTTGTATGTCTCCCTTGTATGTTGCGTACCAAGCACTACAAAAGAAATGCATTCGACAAATACCACCTTTTTGATATTATTTGATTTTCCAGCGTGAGTTTACTTCAGGATTCACTATATGCATCCCAACAGTCCTGCTTTAGCCTATTCTACACTGACGCTATAAAGAAAATGAATCAAATGTGTTTACTGGATTAGGACGGCAGGGCAGAAATGCAATTGCAGTTTACAATATTTAAACTTACCGACTGCGCACAGGAAGGCGACAGCAACTGAAAAGGAAAGAAGCAAAAAGACTTATAAGCACTCATGTGTGTGTACACAAGGGACAGTCCGACTCAGGATGCATTCCAGGGATGCAGTGCACAGCCTGGGGTCTCAGAATGACGGTGGGCACTCAGGCATGTGCTCCTGCCTCACTATGGACTGCTCACACAGGTGCTTGCTTGAGACTTGCACCTAAGACTTGTTGTGATTGTTTATGACAGTATAGTATCATTAAGACTGACATACATTGTTTAGATTCACTGGGGTCACTTTCATCTTCAAAATGAGTACATACCTACATATTTTTATTCAGAAAGGGCCCATAGATTGTTAGCCAAATAAGACCCACATTCAATCTACCTAACCCCTTTTGGCTTTAACTTACCTTTTAGTAAGTAATTAAGTAAGACTAATTATGTTAACAACATTATGGGCTACACAACATGATGACAATGGCTAAAATAAGGTGAAATGCGTATGATTTAAAGAAAATTAACTTTGTTAAATGTATTAGACAAAGTAAAGTGCTTGTCGGTTGAATTGAATGTGGGCGTCAAAACAGAACACACGGTCCTACCCAAGCTGATGTAAAAATGATGTAATATAGAGTGCAAATATGAAGAATATCTTATCTATGTTGAAATAGACACCATATATTACAAAACAATTAACAATTATTTAACATTTCATGTTTGTGGTCTTATTTCTCTAGAACATAATAAAGGAATGACCAGTTTTAAAAAGTGTTCTACAACACACTGTATACATAAAATTGCAGGTTGCAATACCGTGTGCTGACATACATTGCTTTTTGAGAAGGGAAAATTACATCTAAGCATATACAGTACAGCAGTCTCCTGGAAAATTGACAAGATTCCAGATGTGATACTGTAACATCTGGCTTTCTGTGTTGTATTTTTTCAGTTGAATAACGTCTTGCGAGGTTGAGCGCTTATGGTACATGATTTGTTTTTAAGGGAAGCTGAGGGGGCAAGCTGAGGATATGTGTAGGTACTGCTCTTAGAAACTGATCCTGGATGAGAATAAAAATTTCACAATACACTGTCTATATTAGGATCGGGGGTTGACAAACTGATCTTAGATGTGTTTTCAAGGGCAGAGAGTACCGGATCGTATCTCAGGTCAACTCCTCCCAGGCCCGTCACCAGGAAAAAATACAGAGGGGTGCAACTGCAATCCACGGGCGGGCACAAAAAGTCACATCTTAAAAAAAACGTAATAAATACTATATGTAGACATCGGGTTAAAAGGAAACAACTGGGGGTGCACTGAGGTCCGTATGCACCCCTAAGCACCCCCACAGTGCCGGGCCTGACTCCACCCTGTATTTGGAGAAGGGGTTGCAGATGCGAAGTTACTCTATATCTGTCCTGAGCTGACCCCAGGCCTGTGGTCACCTTTCCTACTCCTTGCATATGCTGATTGGCTATCCTGTGGTTAAATCTGTGCCTGTTCAACATGTGCTCAATTAATTGCACGCTCCTTGTTAGAGCAGCATAATTACGACATCAGCACAGCTGTGCCAGACAGCTGTGCCACTGTGGCAGCCACAGACAGAGAGAGAGAGAGAGAGAGGGAGAGGGAGAGAGAAAGAGAGAAGGGGGATGCAAGGACAGAAGGAAAGCAAGGTAGGACGGGAGGAAGGGAAAGAATAAAGGAGGATTCCAAACTCAGACGTTTACACATACCGTTACGTCTGGGACAGGACTGCTATGTGCAAGAGGGTCAACACAAAGACACAAAGTGCACAGAGTCCCCATTCATCCTCAGCTGGTTTCTGTCAAGTCAGTACTGATGTGGCAAAAATGCAGCCAGGGCTTATTAGCCTGCATCAACACTGTCAAGATGCATCATTAGTCCTGTCTACTGCACACTTTCCTTTTGCAAAATGAAGTTAATGGTAGCTTTGCTCACCGCATGGAATAAACCATCAAGAGTCAATCTATAACTTCAACATCTCCATACGAATCTATGTATACCTGTGCACACGTGTGTGTGTGTTACAATGGTCACATAAGTCACTCAGTGGTAGTCAGTTTGGGAAATCCACTGTCGAGACACTGATGCACTGTGAGGCTGATCTTTTTCCGCAGAGTGTTTTTCAACTCCTAAGCCACTGCGGAGTGATTCACGGCACAAACAGCCAGTTCCTACCCGCTCTCAGACCTCAGTTTATTTGGAATTAAAAATACAGCATGCCTGTTTTTGTCTGCTGTGCTTACGCCATCCTCCACTATACAAAATCCCCGTACGCCTATCTCATTCATCTGGGGGTTCGGACCAGACTGACCCGGGTTCAGCAGTGAGGAAGAGGGCTTATTGGCTCCATGCATGTGTGAACTGGTACACTTGAAGTTGGCCAATCTTATAAGGCCATTTCTATTTCTAGCAGTTTGTAGGTGAGGTGGGGTCGGTAGAGTTGTATATGTTGTACTAAATACAGCCAGGGCACATTTAAACTACATTTGGCCAATGTAGGTGTGTGTTTGGAACCAATGGAAGAGAACGCCTGACAAAACAGCCACTAAACTTTATGATCTCTCCTGAAGATGTGACGGAGAAGAGAGACTACCTTTTCCAGAAGCAAACAATACCTTCTGTATACACAACGAAAAGGAGACACTGTTTGTTTTTTACACTGACCTGTATTGACTAGTTCCATGGAACTACAATTAAAAGTGGCGAATGAAAATAAGACAATCTGCTTTGGGGCGATGTTGCACGTCAGTGGAATTTCCCTAGTGGAAGGGAAAAGATGAGACTCACTTCATATTAAATAAACATGTGTCATTACTACATGTAAACAAAAGGGGGATTTTTGCACACGCTATTGTAGAAAAATGTTCTTGATTGGATAAGTATTTGTATTTTTGCTTACAAATGTTGAGTCAGATTCCTGTTTCAGTGTTCAAAAGCTAGGAGGGGCTGATTCATTAGAATGTCTCTAACCACCAGAATGCCCACAGATGTGACACCCCTCTGTATTACCCACCATGGGAAAGTCAGAGGTGTAAATCCACTGACCCCATGGTTAGCTCTTCCCATCCCAGGAGATCGCCAACCACAGAGTACCATATCCTTAGAGGTTTTTGCAGAAGGGAAAAAATGTTGACGTAGTTGACCCTTATTTTGCAAACAGATTATGCCTGTAACCTTCATACCGCATAACACTGGGAGTGTCATGATCGCTGACAGTTTGGGCACGTGACCCACGGCAAGTAAAAAAAAGCAGGCCTTTCCCTAAGCTCACTGAGGCAGTCTGAGTAACCCTACCGCACCACAGATGACTCACTTCAAATCAAGGAGCAGGTTCTCATAGGGGAAAAAGCCCTTGTAAAATGCACATCCTTTAATCTGCTCTTTGCTCTTCTGCATGCACACTCAATGACTGCAGAACAGCTGAAAAACCTAACAACTACTTTTAGGGCTGCCACACATGCAGTAACTACTGTTCGTTCAACTGGGGATCCACCATCCATGATTACTGTCCTGCACCGCATGCTCCATTCCAGCATGTGCAACTCACAGGCTAACCTTCTGCGTCCTTTTTGTAGCATGGTTCCCTGTTATGTACAATTATTTGCTTTTATTTAACTGCACCTAAATGTTAACACCTATCACCTAAATGCTTAGCCTGCAGTGTCACTATTAAGAGACAAAAGGTGATATAATTAACAAATTGTTATTGTAAAGTGGATCTGGAAATGTTTTGGAGTCAATAGCTACTATTTAACATAGCGTGATACAGGTCTAGCAAGGCAGTTTCTGGTGCATTATGGTACAGGTAAATGTAACCTGAACACCAGTGCATTTGGACATTGAAGTCCATTGAAGTCCACTGAGCTACCTGTCATAGGCATCAAACGCTAGTGCCAAGAGTCCATCAACCAAATGGTGCAGGTAGTCCTTATCCTCACGACTGCACTGAGAAGTTAAGCAGTGCCAAGCAGAGAAAAGAGCTCTTCCTGGCACAATGACTCATGGTTTGCTAAGCACGGCACAGTGTCCACACAGGGGTTTGAGAAAGCAGAAAAAAGAGGCATCTTGGCATCACATCACAGTGGAATCATGGGAGACGGCCAAAAAGCCAGTCCTGAAGGTCATTACAAAATCCCCCAAAAAGGAGCGAAGAATTACTCAGTGCTGAGTGTGTCGGCTTGAGGGTGACACACTGACACCTGAGTGAAAGTGCTTGCATGAGACACAGTGCCGGAATGTGCTGAGGAAGCACTCGGCCAAGACGCGGGTCCACGTGTACATGCGCTCACACGCTCACACTCGCAAAAGCACACGCACACACACACACATGCACGCATCTCCCCCATCCGTCTGCTGGGAGTGCAGAAAAAAACAACACCCATAATCGCAGAACCAATCACGGAGTCTCTGTAAAGGCTAAATCTCTGTCCTGGGGCGCAAAGCTGTGCCGGGCACCTACACGCAAGGGACCAATGAGAGGCCGCCTGTCCCCGGGGTGAGTCTGTGTGCCTGGGGTGGAGGGCTGTGTTGACACTTGCGGTTCTGGAGTCAGTCACGCTCTGTTCTGTTTGCCTCCCCTGTTTTGCTGAGCAGGCTTTTTTGCAGCAGCCTTACACCACGGCAACACTGCCCTGGAGCAGCGCAGCTCTCCCTAAACTGCAACTTTTTGCCAGTCTGGGTGTCGGCATGAACTCTTAGCAGCTCTCTGATCTGATGGTGCAAAGAGTGCTGTGTCAGCTCTTCATCCGTGACCGACCTAACTGCTCTGCAGACAAATCATGCATTTCCTCTTCTTTATGACTCTGCTTCTCTTCATCCAATCTCTCCTCTTGCCAGCCTTTTTCCCCCAAAATATGTCATCACTTTATTCTTCGCGGTATTCTCTACAGCTGCAGATGTTTCTAAATATCTGCTGTCAGTTGCTGTTTGTGTCGTTTGTCACCCCTCGAGCTGTCCTGCTCTCGCGCTCGTCTCCTCCACAGTTTTTCTTTCTCTGCCTCTCCCTCCTCTCCCTCTCTGCCTCTCTCAATTTCCTCTCCCCCGCAATTTGGTAAACTCCTGACGGTGCAAATAACAGTAGCGGCTCACCGCGCCCATCCCCTCGTAATGAATCACACAAGAATCACTCTGTAGTTTACGACCAGCCCCACGAGAGCGACGTGTCTAATCACAACCCTCTCTAAGCAGATCCCCTCTGTGATTCGCCCACCGCCCCCTCCTCTAACTCAAAACACATTTCTATAAAGCCCCCGGAGAACAGCGCGCCGACCTACTGGCTCATTAACAACCAGACACCGTGCCTCGCTTCCTCGGCTCTTACCCTCCCCACACTCATAACAGATTAACATTTTGTTTTTAAGAAACATTCAATTGTTTCGGTATAAAGCCTTCATGAATGATGTCAGTCTGTTGGTAAAGTCTACAAATGTAATAACTATAGATATGCGCAAAAATAATAAGACAAAAACAATGACGTAACCTATGCAAGAAATGGAGCAGGGCGTGTTATGTTATTTGACGTCTGTTACAGCCAGCCAGCTTTCTCAGAAGAACTGCGCAAAAACAATGACTACTTGATTTCGCTTGCCACAAATCCTGTAAATCTTGGCCGATCATGTTCCTCTGGGGCACTGAAGTTATTGCCGGACTCATTCTCAGATCTATCAAAACTGACAACCCGTCAAGCCCTCTCCCACTGTAGCGACAGCTGGTTATGACATTCAGGTCTGCAGCTGGAGTGCGGTGAGGAGACGCAGCTTGAAAAACCATCAAGAAGTCTTGTTGTGAAGATTCTTAGGTCTAAACGCAATGCGCTGCAGAGAGGACAGCGAGAGCCTCGCGTGCCGATCTCGTTCAGCTGGTGCGCGGTTCCGCTGCGTTACTACTGTTCACCCGCTCCACTGGCCCGGTGACCTCAACTGCGACCATCCCTAAAGTCCCCAGCCTACCACCCCCCTCTAATGTATCTAGCGCCAGGCGGACTCGTAGCCTATCAAAACAAACAGGTAAGTGTAATTCGGAGTCAAGCCAAAGGAAACACAGGCCATGATTTCAACCCGCTTTTGACCGATGAATATTGAGAGACCGCGATATTTCTGCAGTGTTGCGCAGCTGCTTTGGAAGTCCGGTTGCTTCCATTAGTACTTTCTGGGATAAACTCAGACATGCAGAGTCCAACAAGTCAGAACCAGGTCGAGGCTCTCGACATTCAGAAACTGTTAGTAGAAGTGTTTTTCACAACATTTTGCCACTGGACGAAAACAAGTATTTCACATAACACACACATATATGAATATATTTTACAATACAAATTTGTTTTTGATTTTAATTTTAACAAAACACAATGCATTTGTAAATATGCTTATAAAGAATTTGCGCAAAGTCACTTATATAGAAAATCTGTATCTATATCACCGATATAGAAAATCTGAGCCAGCAAATACACACTCGATTGCAGTAATTAAAGACTGATTGTTGCGGTATAAATACTCACTTTGAAACAGCAGGAGTATGCGTGTAATTATATGCACTCTTGCAGTCTCCATATCCGATCAGTTTTTTGGCTGGAACAAAGCACAGTAACTTGTAGAGAAGTTTACAGCCGAACAGGACCGCGGTACACCTGCCTTGGAGGTGTGTAGGTCGGCACAGTGACTCTCAGGAGACGGGATCGGGCGCGTACAGACCAGCTGTTAGTCGACCCGCAACAACAGCAGCACTGTGTCGACCTGCCTCTGTCTAACTGCGGGACATCCCCTGACTCCACCCGCACGGACCCCCAAGCCGGTGTAATTCAACTCCACCGCTGCACTCTGCCTCACCCCCTCCAACCCACCCGTTTCTGCGGTCCTGTACTTTTCACTCAACGCTGTGTTACAGCTTTGAACTTCACGTCCACATTTCTTTCAAATGTCTGTTTAAAAGACAGCTTGAAAACACTTTAAGAAGCATGTTACCAAGTGAAAGAAATCACTTCGATAAAAGTTGTCCACGCCTGTTTCGCATGGAGATATTGTAGCCCACTGAAAGATACACGTACACTGTCTTTGAAATGTGAGTTTCCATTAAAAACAGTATTGGATACTGCTTATATTCATCAAATGGCTTCAGTACAGCCCCTTCAAGGCTGTGCATTAATAACAAATTGCATTTCCCGTTCAGAACGTGGGCTCAATCACGTCTTAAATGTAATTTGTAAATTGCCATACCGTTACAGAAAACAACAGACACATTTCTGTGGGAATACAAATAATTAGGCTGCCCCACCCCCTCACCTCGTAGTTTGTGCACGGTTTTAATATCCCCTTCAGAGGAATGCAGTGCGCTGAGAAGTTTTGCCCAATTTGGATCCTCTCCAGTCTGGTCTCCCCAATCCCTCCAGCATATTTTCCTCTGAGAAGGCGTTTTCTTCTTTCGCGGCTCTCCTTTGTTGACTGGTTCTGCTGGTAACCTCGTGTCAGGGTAGCGGTTTGCCCCCCATCTCGAGACAAGATTTTAGCGGGTATTTTCCTCATTGCGGATATTTTTCTTGATTCCTGCTTCTCACAAGGGTAACTGTACGTACAGGGACTTCCAGCACAGCGCCCATTCAAAGGTCAGGGGCAATTTACCAACATGAACACAGTGACGGCCTTGAGATAAAAATACAGTTAAACCCCGTCCCGGATGGACATTATGCACATATTTACCAGTGCAAAAATAACTGCACAAACTAAAAAGGGATGAAATGACATCATGGATGACCACCTGCTGCACTTACCACTAGAGAGTGGTTTATTTGACTTTGTCGTTGCCCCTCATTGCTTTTGATATATGCTCTCTTTTAAAAAGGAGACATTGGCACACACAGTCAAGAATACATTTTTTGAAGCATTTCCCAGCAGTTTTGGTTAGGAGAGAGAACATTTGCCTTGTGGTTGTTTTGACTGCTTTTCTAAAGGTCAAGATTGAAACCATTGGCCTATTTGCAGAAGTACAGAAGAGGTCCAATTAAGGAACAGTCCTGCAGGATTTCCAAAACTGTAATATTACTTGAATGAGATTCAGAGGGTCATGCAGTCTGGGGGGATGACACAGACCAGATGAATGGGGAGGAGGGGGGTCCAGTGCTTCCGTTTCGTCAAGACAAGGAACCCAGTGACTAAACTCGTGGAGTGAAACCTATGAAACCTACAGCCTTTCAAACCAGTTTTAATCTAACAAGGCTTGTCTGTGATAAAAAAGCAGTTCTAAAAATACCTGGCCTCCACTGTGAGGAAAATTCATATGTGAAATACAGTGGGATCTAATGTGAGATCTGGTTTACAGCTCTATTTTCCAGCCGCCCTCAGGGCCTGCTAAAAAAGAAGGGTAAGCCCAATAATAAGCCAGTGTAGTCCTCTGGTCTCTTCCTGGATTTGTTACCTTAAAGAGGGTGGGAGGGACTAACACGCAGGTCTCTGTGACGGGAGGCTGTTAGCAGGGGCAGACCTCCTCTCCGCGCCCTAACCCCCCGCCGCGGGCTCAGCTTTCCAACGGGGATCTCAGCGGTGCTCCCATTGTGCCAGGAGACAAAGGCGGCCTCGCCTGGCCCAGACCGAAGCGGGCGGGTATTTATAGGCCCCCGGGAGGCAGCGGGAAGAGGTGGCCTGTTTGCAGACTCAGCTCGCGCTGCGTCTCAGAAGCGTCTGGGAGAACAATCGCCCCTCTGTTCCCAGGACTCAGGAACCTGGCCTGAAGGTGCTGGAGTAAACCAGCAGTGTTTGTTTTCTGGCCGCAATTAAGCAGCAACAGAGCAGCTGTGTCGCTCACTCACTCTATCACTCACTAACTCATTGGCCGAGTGAAAGGCAACCCCCCAAAGTGAACGGCAGCACTCTACTTTTACCAACAGGTGGCAACTAACAAGGGGATCCACCAAGGCAGTCCCAGACCCTGGAGAGTGCCTGCCGTTTCTCATATTTAGGAAAGATTAAATGATAACTGATTGGGCAAAAGGTTGCAGTGAAGTGGCATTCCTGTCTATGGGCACGTCGTACTTCAGTGTGGTGAAGCTGATTGTTTATGATGTTGTGTTAACACTGCCAATCATAAACAAACTGATCTCATTTTAGGACGTGAACTAATAACACAGGAGTGAAATGTAAATAATTATAACTACATAAGTAATAATGTAATAATCTGAGACATGATTGCTAGTGCAACTTCAGCAGGGCAGCAAGGACATGTGGGAAAGGCAGTCAACAGCAGGAAGAGAGTCCGTACTCTTTTCCGGTATGTTAAACATTATCATAAAAATGGCTGTTGCCGCTATTATTTTTATTGTTAACATTAGCATCATTATTAACAGTAATGATAGTATTATTACAAGTATGATTATTTGCCCATTCAGCACAAAGGCTTATCCCAGACATATTATACAATGTAACATTGACACATACGCATGAATACATATATATATGTAACTATATAACTGAAATGGTAAAGCAATTCTTACCAGTACAGCAGAAAAAAAGTGGTTGGCCAACTTGTCACCCCTCAGAGCCCCTGAAGTGATCATGAAGGGGAAGTTATAAATTCATTAAGTGCTGTGATAAAAAATGCCATCGTTTGGTCCTTTGAAATTTTGAATGCTGTTACAGCATAATGACCATGAGAGAGGGGAGGTTATCCCGATCACCAGCTGAACTGCAGTGTATGTTAGTCAAGATAGCCAGTCCATCGCCTCCCCCTCATGTCAAATGTAAAATGAAATATATACATGTATATATGTGTATGGATTGTCATAGTCTTAGAGTAACCTTATGCATTGCTGCTAGTTTGTTGTGCCCCCTTTTGATATTTTATCTTGAAAGTGATTTCTCAAATAAGCAGGAAAAAGTAAGGGTGGAAAGAGTTGTTGTCTATGACATCACCTGTTGTAAGAACATTTTAGACTGTGGCAGTGCAGATAGGCTGCAGTACTCTGGGGAAAAACTGAACTTTGCTTCCATCTAGCGAGTCTTTTATGGAACTGCATGTCTTTTTGTAAAAAAAAAAAAAAAAAAAAAAAAAAAAATGGTTTCGGAAAAAACAAAGGTGTGGCTTGTGAGAAATCCAGTTTTAGGAGGATATTGAACCTAAGATGGTATGCAATAATTCATAACAATAATAATTCATGTGGAATCTTTCCTGAAACTGTGAAGTGTGGCTTGTGTCTGTGTTCCATCAATACTGCAAGTGTGGTTAAACACACTGTGTGTGTGTGTGTGTGTATGCGTGTGCGTGTGCATGAGAGAGAGAAAGGGAGAAAGAGAGGGAGAGAGTGTATGCGTGTGTTTGTAAGAGAGTGAGTGAGAGTGACAGTGTGAAAGTGAGTGTGTGCATGTGTGTGAGAGAGAACGAGTGAGGCAGAGTGAGCGGGCCAGAGGGAGAATGTACGTGTATGTCTGTGTGCGTGAGTGTGTGTGTGTGTGTGTGTGTGAGTGTGTGTGTGTGTGTGTGTGTGTGTGTGTGTGAGAGAGAGAGAGAGAGAGAGAGAGAGAGAGAGAGAGAGAGAGAGAGAGAGAGAGAGAGAGAGAGAGAGAGAAAAAGACTGGATTAGCCTGTGTTGCCCCAGTATTGTTTGTTAACGATCTCGGGAGTGGCCCACCCCATCCCACTGGGACTCCTACCAGACCAGCAGGCATTCAGATCCGCAGCAGCACCATCCCAGAGTGTCACAGCAGCCAGACCGAGGCTCTGAGTCAGCAGGAAGAGAAGCCACAATGGCAGCCAGCATGGGCCGGAGAGTCAGAGCCCGGCCCAGCCCGTAACACGCCAGCATCCGGAATCACAGAGGGATTCAATTAATGCTACAAAGTGCTGCTGACTAGAAAAACCACCAGTGAACCAAACAAAGCTTGTTCTCTGGCCGTGACTCCACTGATGACAGCTGAGATGTATGAAGGCATTGGGCATAACATACAAGAACAGCTCTTGTGAACGCATGCTTTCAAGGGTATAATTTTGCACACCATGGATAACTTCTTTCATAGTTGTTAAGGTCACAGAAATATTAGCTTTTCGCATGATGAATTAGTATGATACAAGGCAATAAATTCATCAGATTGGAATCATGAATGTTTGCAGTTTTTATACCACTTTCAGGGCAAAGGTCCCTGAACATGCCGTTTTCTGTGAAAACCAGGACGCCCTGTGGTCCAAGGAATTATGGGAGTGAGTCCATTCATAGGTCTGAGCAAAATGTCCTTTTATGAGTCACTAGTAACTTCCTGCTGTCTGCTAGCAGACCCTGGTCTTTCATCTTTTATACACAGCTCCTTTTTTATGCATCACAGAGCTTTGCCTGCAGCAGAGTGCTTAACAAATAAAATCTATTATTATGCTTTATTAGCGAGGGAACAGCACAGCTGGTTGGTATGCTTTGGGTGATTTATATGAGCAGCAGAAGATAGAGCACAAGACTCGGGACCCAGCAGTTATGGATCTGAATCTCGCTGTGTCTGTTACACTGATGAATTGACTCCTAACTTCTCCCACATCATAGTCTTGCCTTAATGTCTGCTACATTTCTAGCTGATTCTTTTGGTCAAGTAAATTTCCTGAGTAAGTGAGGAGTGTACTGTGATTGCTAAAAATAAAGCACATCTCACTGGAAGTGTCTTATCAGTGATGGTTTAATGGGCTGTTAACTGGTCTGCACTGAAGACATGCTCCATGACCATACTTTTGACCATGTGATTATAAGGAAGTTAATAAAGAATGTCAAGAGAAAATGTACGAGTTTCCAGAACCAAAGGCAGTAAAAAAAATGTATCCAGCTGCAGTTTTTTCATAGTCTAATTCAGTTTTATGATCATTGTAATCATCATAATCATTGTTCTAAATATTTAGTCCCTTTCAAGATGCTAATTTTTTACCATAACATCATTCAGATTTGTTTCATAAATATGCTGTTCTCCATTCACTATGGGGGTGCTATAACAGAATTCATGACAATGCAGTTGAATCGATATAGTTAAACCAATGGAAAATTTGAAGGTAGACTTTTGCACAAGGCAAGCGCACTGTTGGCAAGAATAAAGGTTGTTAAGGCACAGACCATTACAAGGCGCTATACATGAACTGTGGAACGTTTCTTTAATTTAAGATTGAGACATTCCAGCCAGGGGTAAGCAATTTCTTTGTTTTCAAAGCAGATTTGTGATTATGACCGAACATTTGAATCAAACGCGTCACAATGAGACAACGCATATGTACTAAGAAGATGTCACAAATGCATGTATCCAAATAATACAAACCATATATTTCATATAAAACGAAGCAAGCTCAATAAATATGACACATACACAAAACAATGAGAAAACAGGTTTTAACCTATTAGATTTGGGAAACATTACAAAGGGTAAATTAAAAGGATCCTTTCAGTATAACAAGCTGTAATTCAACCAGACCATATAGGCCTTGTGTAGCATGTGTCTCTGTCCCTGCCATTACATAGATTTTCAAAAGAAAACATATTTTTGAGACCATTTAACCCAGCTGCAAAACACTTTGGCTTTAACTTCAACATCTGAATTGAAGACACTGGCACTTATAAGTCACGTCATTTTTTTAAACATCAGGTTGACATGGTAAAAACATAAACACCAATGCCTCAAATCAATCGTTGAAAGTCAATGCAATACTGCTTGGCTGCCGGATTCAATCACCCCCTTACTGTAAGCTCAAGTCATTTTCAAGGTTTCAAGGTTATGTAATTCCTACATTATCCACAAGGAGGCAGCAGGTCCTTGAATTCAGCCAGGCAGAGTGCCTGTTCTGACTCAAGTGTTTGGTCTCCATAACTGCGTTGCCTTTTGATACAGTTGGACTACAGTCCTGAACAGTTAAACAAAGCTTTGCAGAAACAGAAATGAGCTGTAATACTGTTAGCGACATGACAGATCTGGCAACCACCTCAAAATAAACCCCAAGAAATGTTCAAGTTCAGAAGGGCCACAGCTCACGAAAGGCTCTCAGCCGTCTACCTCGTCACAGTCTCCCCCGTTCCACCTCGCGTTAGTCGCAAACCCAAACCAAACGTTAGGTCACTGTCCGCAAACGCCAATCCTTTAAAATGCATGTCAGACCCTTTAAAGAGCATGCGTTTGCTCTTGGTTGTGTTCCTGGCTTCCTCTGATTGGGAATGCTAAAACCAACGCTCCACCTCTAACCCGTCTCTCGCCAGGATGGAGTTAGCCAAGCCTGTGTTTAGTGGAATGTCGGATAATATAAAGTTACCTTCCTGCAATAACTCCACAGCACAATTTCAGCTCTTTCTCTGTTGACGTGGTTTCAAAGAGCAGCTAAGCTCCTAGTGTCCCACTGCTCCCATTTTAAAACCAGGATGACTTGCACTTGCTGCAATAATCAACCAACACAACGGAACACAATAGTGAGTTTTAGCAAGGCTGTGTTTTAAATACATGGGTGAGTGGACTTCAAGGAGGATGGAGGATTTAGTGGGTGGATCTATCAAATGCAATCAATGAGCTAGTCAGGTTAGACTTAGATTTGAACCAATCAAAGTGTTGTTCTCTCACTTTGACTGTTGTTGTTCTCTGTGGCAGAGAATAATGGTTCAAATCAATCAATGATTGCCAGCACATGGCTGCCAGGAGGTGGCGAGCCTTCCACACCCATTGCTAATTACAGCAGGAAGTGACTGAGGCAGAAACCTGGTTATGCAGAGTGGTATTGCATGGCATATAAATCCATCCTGATGTTACACATTGCTCTAGATAGTACACTTGTCACCTAGATAGCTATGGAGCATTCCTGCAGTACTTTGCGGCAACATGGCAGCGTTGGCGTACTCCAGAGATAACCAGGCTCCCATCAGGTTCAGTCAGACTGTGAGTGCTCAGGCAAATATATTTCTCTTCTTCTCTCTTTCTCCATCTCTCCCTCTCTCTACCACACACACACAAACACACACACACACACACACACACGCAGGTGCGTGCACATACACACACACACACACACACACACACACACACACACACACACACACAGGTGCGTGCACATACACACACACACACACACACGCAGGTGCATGCACACACACACACACACACACGCAGGTGCGTGCACATACACACACACACACACACGCAGGTGCGTGCACATACATGTAAGGAGTGCACTCTTTTTTATGTGGCAAGTCCTTCCCACCAGTTATTGTTTCTTCTTAACACTCATTTAAGATACTATTGTGCATTTTTTGTATTTTCTCTAAAACAGCACAGGGGGAAGCAAAGAACACAAAAGAAATCCAAGGTGCTATAGGTTTATAATGTTGTTTTTTTTTTTTTGTAGTCATTTTTTTCTTGTGTGGTCCTTTTTCGCCCACATCACCAATGTGTGCGTCTAACCCTCCCCTTTTGATTTTTTCCCATGGGCAGTGGTGTCCTCAGGGGTCAAAAGTCATGGCCCGGTCAGGGTTGGAAGTCTTTTCTGGAATAGACGTGGGCGGCCTCTCTCGCTCGCTCTCTTTCTCTCTCTCTCTCCCACACATTTGCTCAGTCACTTTGGGGCTTGTAGTTCTGTCTTTCTCACTTTCCAGTCTCCTTCAGTGTCCAACTTCACACCCCCTTACTGCTACAAAGTGCAAACAATTCATCTCCCTGGTCCCTCCCTTCCCATGCAAACTCAACGCAGACAAATAATAATAGGCATTATTATTATCATTGTAATGGGGAGGATAGACTGAGAAAATGTAAATCTTTAGTCTTGTCATTGGGAAGGGAGGGAGTCATACGCGAGTTCACACTTAAGAGTGCATCTGTGTCGCAGGGAATTCAGTCCCATGGAGTCCGAAAGCTCTGGTCGCACAGTTCCACCAGGAGGCCTGTAAATGGCATCTTGTTGTTCCCAAGTGTGACTACACTTCCCTAGGAAAAAAAACAGAAAATGACACACACTTAATGAATATGCAAACACTCGTCTCAAAAGAAATGGGCTGAACACCTCCAACCAAACACATTCCCTGTTTCATTTTTGAGTATTACTGAACTACTCTAGAAAATGTCAAAAATTTCATGTCTCTGATATACTGGATACATGTAACTTAATAATAAAGAGTAAAATAAAAAGAAAAACACTCTAGATGTACATTAAATTGCCTTAAATAGGCAAAAAAAAATTTAGTGTGCCCTATACTAACTTTACACAGGCTTTATGAGGATATTTGCATATTGTAGCTTTAACATTGTTGCAAAGCCACAATGTTCCTGTTACATTAGAGGTACATTGTGCAAACATTTGCATATCTATTCTAGGTTTTACGTCAGTTACATCAAGTAAGACCACTGCTGCGCATAGGTGTCTCCTCCAAGTTGTAACAAAGGACCATACCATCTGAACTGCTATGGAAAAATAGATCTGGAACATTTAGAAATAGAATATGCATTGCAGGGAAATACCATTACAATGTCCATTGATCCAAACTGTTTTCTCACATCTCACTGTGATAAGCAAATGGCCTTTATTGGCTTGGGTGGAGGCTGAGATCATTTGATTAAAGTTCATAGATCCCTGCTGGGACAAAAGGACTCCATGTCCAAATGCCAGCTTCCCACACCCGCCTCAGCCGTAGACAATAGCTGTGCTAAATGTGGCCTTCAGGAACGGGGCGGGCCAAGGACGTTTTGCATGCTAAACTTGTTATATAAAAATATATATAACTCTTCCATTTGGCTAACAATGCAAATGTGTGCAGGCGTCTCTGCATGGTCGCGTGGGTGCCCAAATGAGGTGTGATCCACCTGGGGATTCCTGCTGTGATCAAGACTGGCAGCAAATCCTTAATTAAGAGATTTTCACCTAGCAGCACAGGTACCCAAATGGTTGCTTTAAAGGGCTGAAGTGGGTATTTGGGATCAAGTTAAATAATCATATGTAAAAATAAAACTGAAGGGGTAGCGCTCAGGTCTGTTAAGCTGTTGATGTTCTATTTCAGCGCTTTACTTGGTCAGTTTAGTCAGTTAGGGCTAAGGTTATCCTAACCCTATCCTAGCTGCATTTGCATTTGTTCAAAAGTTGCATGACGGTTTGCGCTTACTTCTTTATCATATGCATTGATGAGCTGTTCGAGCATCTGCTAAATGAATAAACAAATAAACTGACAGGGTAAACATCATAATTCAGGACTTTGGTAATAAAAAAAAAAAATGGGAGTGAGGAGGACACAAGACTCCACAGTAAGGTTGAAAACCTCTGCATTAAATAATTTGGCATTGACATAGCAACTTAGCAGCTATCTGACCCTATGAGAGAGTGGTGGGATGGGATGTAAGAACAAGGGGGCACTATGGGAGACAGGCAATGGTAGAAACAGAGGAAGAGAAGGGGGGCGAGTCAGTGTCATGATAAAGTAACTGAAATGAGGATAAGGGGGTGAACAGAGAGGGCAGAGGAGGATAGAGGGGGGAATGCGGGGGGACTCACGATGCTGTGAGCGTGGAGTTGAGCACCAGGGTGGTACGTATCCTGTACAGCTGAGCCAGGGTCAGTTTCTTGTGCTGCTGGGAGGAGCCGTGAAGCTCGCTGGGTGACCTCCTGGCTGTCCCGGAGTCCACATCGATGGGGGCGTCCTCCTCCGGGATGCCGTCCCCCAGGTAGTACTTCCCCTCCTGAAAGGCAGCGGGCGCCGACTCGCTGTCCGACCCGCTGCTGCTGGCCCGACTGCAGGGGCAGCTCCTGCTGCTGTCGCAGGACAGGGCCCTTTGGATCTGCCGGGCCTCGGCCCTCCTCAAGGTGTCGGTCAGTTTGTCTGAGGGGGTGCTGTGGGTCATGGGGTCCTTGCCGGTGTCGGGCTGCCCCGTGTCTGCCTGAAAGATGAGCTCTGTGCTTTGGCACCTGTGCTTACAGAGGTGGGACAGGCTTTTGCTGACTCCCCTCTCCCCTCTCCCCTGCGCCTGCGTCTCTTGGCCGGCGTCCGGCGTGCTGGGACCGGGGTGCTGGTGGAGCCTCTGAAGCAGGTTGTCCTCAGAGCGGGACCTGAGGGCAAAGATCTGCAGGCAGTGGGGGCGGGGCTGCAACGGGGGGCGTCGCCGCGGTTTGAGGGAGTGGCCCACCGAGAGCTGGGAGCTGCTGGATGCTGTGTCGTCCTCGTCCTCCTCCTCCTGCTCCACCTCCTCGCCCTCGGTCTCCTCCCCCTCGCTCTGGCTGGGCCTCGCCCTCAGGTGCAGCTCTCTCAGCAGTGACTCGGGGGACAGGGTCCCGTAGGCGCTGTCCATGGATAGTGAGCGACACTGACCATCTATGTCCAGGCCGCCTGGGCCCTCAGACCTCTCAGGCTTGACCCCCTCCTCTATGGGGAGAAGCTGCTGGAGTCCTCTGGGGTCGGAGGTCAGGGTCATTGAACAGGGGGAAGGGCTCTCAATCTCAGACGCTGAGCGCTCTCCAAAAGAGTCCCCGGAGTCTGTCCGGAGAGACGAAGAATCTTTGGTCCCAGCTGTCTCCTCCATAACAGCCACTGATAGTGTTTCCGTCGAGCCGTCAGATTGGCTGTGAGAGTGAAGAGGGAGGGGGTTTGAGTGAATTTACAGCAATGTAAAGATTCATTAACATAATTCCATTCTGATTCAGTTGTACAATTCACCAGGCGGTTAGTAGGCTGGCAGTGCGCATACTGAAGTGAGAATCATACAACATAATTTATGTATATCGTCATATGTTTTTGAGTTATTAACAATTCAATACTAGCTCAGAGCTCCGAGTCTAAAGAGCATGCATGCCTGCAGACCAGGTACCTTTCACTCTGCTGTTCCTTGTGCTTCAGACAGGGGGAGCTGGCGGCGGAGTTGCTGCTCTCCTCCTCCTCCTCCACTCTCTGCTGAAGGGTTGTCACCTGCTGCCGGACATGCTCCTCGGAGCGCAGCCTCTGTAGCTGGTTCTGTGTAAAGAGACTCCACATTACAGTCCTACACTAAGCAGAACCCCACACAAAGGAGGCTTTATGTGACATAACATTCAGGTATCAGTTACAGGCTGGTAACTGATACCGTTACAGATGGTGAGAGTATGAAACCGAAAACCTAAACCCCTTCGTCTATGTCTCACACCCTTACTGGTATGTGTGAATTGCTCCCTCACAGTTAGTGTGTATGTGTATGTGTGTGTGTGTGTGCGTGTGCGCACATGTGTTTGGTGGGGGATGTGGAGGTGGAGGGGGGATGTGGAAGTGGAGGTGACTGGAGAGAATATACCTCACGCAGCCCTTCATAAACATTGATTGAACAGCAAGGGGACTTCACACCATTCAAAGCATACATGATTGGATACTATAATAGGGAGGGTCACCAACGACCAGCCCAGGAGCAGAGATTTCATCATGAAACCAGCAAACAGTACGGGCAGGTACACACTAGAAAGAATGCAATTCTGTCAGTGACATAAAAAGAACACAGCAGGGGGGATTAACAAATGCCCTGTCCTTCCTTAAACTTCCTTGGTTACAGTAATGTTGTGGGTTCACTGGGTGCAGGCACACTGGTCGACATGCCCTACTGACAAACCCTGAGCTTGGTAACTGCTCTGATCTGAGGTCAGTTAACGCGTGTGAGATTTCTGTGTTGTCTGTTGCCCCCCATCAGCTTTGCTCAGAGACGACCCGTACCTGGACGTTGCAGATGGCCTCCACCCAGCTGCGCCCCTGGGCTGCGCTGTTGGCCTGGAAGGAGTAGGCGGCCACGGCGCTGTGGAACTCGTTGAGGTAGACGAGGAGGAAGGAGCCTGAGGAGGGGGGCGACGGTGGGAGGGCGTTCCGGGGGAGGAAGAGAGAAAGGTCAGATTCCCTGCAGCACAACTCACTGTGGTGACTTTTATAGCTGAGCGGCCTGTGCGTGGGTAACTGAGGGGGGATGCGGACGGCCCCTATGATGGTGGATATGATGGCAAGACGCACAGGCATGACAGTTTAACACGGGCTGGTGGGCATCAGGTGGACTTTAGTCAAGAGACGGTGGCTGTAAATTAATTAGAGGAGTCTGGTATGGTGAAAGTGGCTGTAATGTGATTATTAGACGGTGAGTAGAGGAAGGTGGGTATGCAGCATCATTTTTCATGACAGTGTTGCAGGTCCACACTCACCGGGGTCCTTGAGCTCTCTGCACACCACATTGTGGATGAGGAGGGGCTGCCGGATCACCTTGACCTTCTCCACGCGCTTCACCGACTTGGTGATCAGCAGCAGGTCAGTAAACAGGAAGCAGTACACCTCCATCTGGGAGAGAGACACAGTGGCACACACAGACACGTTGGTAACTGTCATGGGTTTCTCCGCGTCGACTGGCGCGGGCTGTTGGCTTCTGCGCAAAGGCATCAGTCAGACTCAGGGACTGGGCTGAGGCACCCAACCGGACTGACAACTTTCGTGAACAGGAGTGCAATTTTGTTCCTCATCATTTAACAGCACATTGTGTCTGTTGGCTGTTCTTCAGCTGGGCACTTGTTGAACCTCTGATTTAATTGATTACTGCCTGGGTGGGCCTGTTTCAGCTTCCCTCCCCAGTTCTGAAAGTGTCACAGGTTTAAAGAGGGCTGCTTGCCGGTTGCTTGCGGATGTCTGTGTGGCCCTGGGGCCTGGTGACAGGCGGCGGCGCTCACCCTGCTGTCCTTTCCCTCTTTCATGCGCAGCGCCCCCTCCAGGTGGAGCTGCCGCGTCTCCTCGGGGGCGGTGCCCACCATGGGGGCCGTCAGGTCGAAGCGGTTGAACTCGCGCAGGATCTGAAGGGGCGGAGATGGTGGGGAGGCAGAGAAAGGTCAGAGATTTGTGGGATGTGTCCCACGGGCTGGGCACTGCTGCTGTGTATGAATCACTCCAGCAGTTGCGTGGCTGGATGAATGAGTAGGATCTCTAATGTTAGCACTGTACATTGTTCAGTATGTGGGAGCCTAAGGGAGCATGTAGTTTAAACTGCTTTTGCCTCGTCTTGCCCCTTCGCTGGGCTTCCGGGGAGAACGCTGTAACCGGTGTCCCCCTCACCTTCTCCACCTCCTCGCTGCCCCCCTCCACGGCCTCGTAGGACTCGATGCGGGCGGAAATGGTGGCCAGCTTCTGCTGCTCCTGCCGCTGGCGCATCTGGGAGTCCACGCTGTTGATGAAGCCCTCCACCGAGGCCACCTGGAAGGCAGCGCCGACACATGTCACACCCCCACTGTGTCACACTGTCACACACAGGCACTAATGGCCAGACAGCCGAGAGATATGACCGAGGCACTAGCTTCCACCCCTCCCTTATTCTCTTTTTCTCCACTTTCCCATTTCTCCCTCTTCTCTTTTAAACTCCTTCTCTCCACATCCACAAACTCCCTGTCCATATCCTTCCTACCTGTGCCCTGCCTTTCTCCCCACCTTCCCACTTTTATCCCCACTCTCCCTTTCCTCACTCTCCCCTCCTTCATTCCCTTTTCCCTCCTTCCTTCTCTGCTATTTTTCCCTGTCGTCACTACCCTCTCTTCTATTTATTTTCTCTCATCTTTCCCTCCCTACAGTCAGTCCACTCCACTCACTCCCTCCCTACTACTTCCTTACCTCCCCCAGTCTCCACTCCTCCCTCCCGCTTTCCCTCCCTCTCCTCCAATCCCCTCTCTCCCCTCACCATGCTGCTGACGGCGTCGCGTGCCGCCGGCTCGTCCGTCTTCTTCAGAACGCTCTTCAGCAGCAGCGGGTACTTTGTGAGCCGCTGGTGGGGCTTCACCAGCATGTCCGTCAGCTTCAGCCTGTTACACTGCTTGTGCGTCTCCGCCCACTGTGGGAGTACAGAGAGCAGGAGGTTGGCACACCCAGTCATGGGACACTGACTCCATCCAGGAGTAAAGAGGGAGGAAAGGGCAGAGGGTGTGCGCAGGCACACGGAGGAACAATGCTGAGAACAGCATTTTGCGGGTTCAGACCCATTAGTTACCCTGTGTAAGTGTGAAGTGTAAGCAGGGATGTAGGAGATATTTAAGCGCAGCAGTGAGGGGTGGGGTAATGAAAGGTGAGAGTTTAAAGCGCCTCTAACCGTCACGTAGATCCTGAAGAGCTCGTTGTCTCGCAGCAGGCTGCGCATGTACTCCATACAGGCCTCCTCCTCCATGCAGTAACGGATGTAGGGCTTGAACCTGGAGCCAAACTGGTGACACCCAGGGGAACCATATAACACGGTCACAGGCAGGTCAATTTAATGAATTTTAACTGTAATTGAACATTTCAATTAAAAGCTTGAATATGCACACATTTGTGTTTGTCTGAGGTAGTTTATCAGAGAGGTGGTTGTACTTATTTGAGAGGTTGCTCCAGTGTGTTGTGTTGTTTGTGTGTATATATGTGTGTGTGTGTGTGTGTGTGTGTGTGTGTGTGTGTGTGTGTGTGTGTGTGTGTGTGTGTGTGTGTGTGAGTGCGCTGGCATAAGCTCAGTGAATGGGATGAGGAGCCACTCACAGTTTTGAATCCCTGGTGCAGGTCGATGGGGTTGAGGAGGGTGCGATTCTCCCGGGCCTTCTCCAGCGCCGGCAGCATGACCTGGGCCCACAGAGCCGTATGCAGGCGCACAATTTCTTGGATGTTGCTGAAAAGGCGTGCCGGCTCCACCTCGCTCAGGAGCCCACTCTCCTGCAGGTTCAGCAGCCCGCACAGGAACAGCTGGGGGGCGGAGAGAGAGAGAGGAGCACACTCACAAACAGGAAGAGCACAGGGCAAGAGGGGCGGCAGTGTAGCATAGTGGTAAGGAGTAGGACTTGTAACCGAAAGGCTGCCGGTTCAAGTTCCCCGCTAGCGCACTGCTGTTGTACCCTTGGGCAAGGTACTTAACCCACGATTGTCTTAGTAAATATCCAGCTGTACAAATGAATAACATGTAAAAAACCTGTCACCTACGTAAGTTGCTCTAGATAAGAGCGTCTGCTAAATGTCAACAATGTAATGTAATGTAAGAGAGAGGAGCAGACTCACACTCTCACTCACTCAGTATTATAACCAAACTACTCCCGCAATTCAAGAAACAAAACTGACGGCCGACACGTTAAATGTTAAAAGTAAGACCAAATCTCTCGGTAAAGTGTGTCGTGCTCCAGCAGTCAGTGAGCTGTCACGACCGCAGCTCTCAGTAACGTGGCCGGCCACTCACATCTGTGATCACGCGCAGCTTCTTGATGTAGGTGGCCTCTGTCTGCAGCAGCTCCCATATCGCCTCCTGCTGGTGGAACTGCCGCCTGGTTAGAGACTGCGAAGAGGAAAGCAAAAGTCACTCACCATGCACTGACCACACCCATGCCTTACAGGCCCAGCATGCAAACAGGCAATGGATGACATCTCCCACTTTCAGCATGTCTTCTAATTAAGCTCTTTCAGGTCAATGCTTAGGTTCAGGGTGTTGCAGGAAGTTGCCAGCTTGTAATTGTAAATTACACTTTGATTTGCTGGTCTTGGTAACTTGGTATTTGCACTGCACTTACATGTATTTGTAAGACCTGCATTGCTATATATATTGAAATGATAATACAGTAGATTGTACTACAGGCTCTACAGGCTGGTTAATTCCTGTGTCTAAGTAATGTTTGTAGGTTTGTATGTAATGCATGCAATGTTTGCATTTGAATAGTGATGTTCTTGGCTGTACGTACATGTAGTTCATTGGTAGGTTACAAGTAGGCATACAAATGGCAAGTTTCAATTTTGTGTTGTATGTTGCCATGCTACGGTGTCCTCTCAGTGCTGTAAATCCCCCTGGGTGAGGGCGTCAACCAAATAAAGAGCAGTAAAATAATATCCATTTATATCCTGATTCTTTATGTAAGAAATAGGCAGGGCGCCGTAAGAGGCATGACAATAATGTTCCTCAATCATCGACCTCACTACCAGTACACACCTTTGTGGAGCCATCAGTGATGAATGTGGAATGTCATTTATCTCTTTTTATATCAGTCTAAATTATGCTCATAAATCCAGTGAGCCGTTTGTCTGCTGGGAAAAATGTGGACAGGTGATCTTTGATTGTCAGCCTGCCTTATGGGCTGGTTGTAAAGACATAACTGTTGAAGCAGGGCAGGGCCTGTGTCACTGTGCCTACTGGGGATAGGAGTCTGTTCTCTTTCTGTGTGGACAGCATTGAGGAAGTTTGAGAGCAGTGATCTATTGTGTTGAGTTCTTTATTAGGCATGGAGGCGTTCCATTCATCCTGATAGCTCTCCTGGGAGCTGCATGTGGAAGGTGGTGTAGGTCAGGGTCAGTATGAGTGCATGTGTGTGTGTGTGTGTGTGTGTGTGTGTGTGTGTGTGCATGTATGTGTGTGTGTGTGTGTGTGTGTGTGTGTGTGTAGCCCTGCAGTACCTCGGGGTTCTCCAGCAGCTGCTGCCAGCTCTCCTCCAGCTCCAGGCTGGTCTCCTCCTCTTCCTCCTCCCAGGAGTCGTGGTGGAAGGAGAGCTGCTGGGGCACCTTGGGCAGACCCAGCAGGGTGTAGGAGTGCAGCTTACTCTGCAGCTGCTCCACACGGTCCACCTCCTGAGAGAGAGAGAGAGAGGGAGAGAGAGAGGGAGGCAGAGAGGACAGAGGGAGAGAGGGACAGAGCGACAGGGAGAGAGTGGGAGAGAGAGGGAGGCAGAGAGAGGGGCAGAGAGGGAGGCAGAGAGGACAGAGGGAGAGAGTGGGAGAGAGAGGGAGGCAGAGAGAGGGGCGGAGAGGGAGCGAAGAAAAGGATGGAAGAAGAAAAGGAGAGGGAGATAGAAAGGGAGGAAGAAGGAAGAAGGAAGAATGAGGGAGAAAAAGTCATTGATTTCATAGGCTGAGCAAAGACAATCTACTCTTTGAGTACTGTAAACTGTTTTGATACTGTAACACTTGTGCCATCTAAATAAAGCATCTTTGTTCTAATTACATTCTGATCAAGGCTACTAGAATGTCAAAGCATTCTTTTCAGCTGCACTGCTTTCAAACTAAAAAAGCAAGACTAAAGACTATTTTTCCATTTCAGAGCGAACGTCATGGCTGTATTTCTTTATGCTTGAGATTTGATTTCGGTGGCAGCTCTGTCATTATTGTACAAACTTAATTTATGTCTGAATAGAGCACTTACTGAAATTTCAAACAAAGAATCAAACAAAACTAAATTTAGAGGACAATAGTAACAGAAATGGGCCCCCCACACTTACAGAACTAACAATGGGAGAGGTTATCACACCATTCAATCAGCCCTGTGCACTTCAGGATCAGACAGTCTGCTTGATTGCCGAGGGTCAGAAGTCATTCAACACGTGTACAATTCAGCCAGATCTTTCATGCTAAATCCTTGGCACAGTAATAACAGTCCATCCAAAACACTGTCAGGCCCAAAGTGGCCTAATGTAATTATGCAAATGCACATGTGTGGCGAGAGGAGTCAGACAAAGGCCCGAGAGACAAAGGCCGGGCGCTAAGAGGGGCGGGGAGGGAGGAGCCGTCTTTCCAGGAAGAGCCGCAGAGGGTGACAGCTTGCCCCCGGCTCACCCTGTCTTTGTGCCAGGCGGCACCAAGGCGGGAGATGGGAGGTCCCCTGGGAGCTAAAGCCCGCCCCTGCCGACCCGCCTCCCCAGGGCCGAGACGGGCCGGGTGAATGGGGCTGATGGGAGAGTGACAGGAGAATGACAGGACGCGTCTGATGATGTCATATCTCTGTCCGTAAGGGTACGGAGGGGGGGTGTCATTAGGGGACGAGAGGCAAGTCTTGCTTCCAAGAAGTGTGCATGTGTTAGTCTTTGACTATGCTTCTGCTGAAGGAACGCAACCCTGCTGGGATCCGTCAAGTAAACTCCAACAACTCTCACACAGTATAGGACTTAGGAGGTGACTGCTGTTAGTGGTAAATTATCATCTACATGTCTATGGTGTTGCTTTGTAAGTCTCTCTGGATGAGACTGCTTGCCAAATACGAGTATGTACAATGTGAATATTAAAGTCAAATGACATCTGCTTCCATGGAGTTGCTGCAGCTTTTTCCACATCAACTGTCGAGAGCTGGCTAGCAGCTCTAAGCTCCAACCCACTGACTGAAGTTGTTTCAAACTTTGAAAGTAAATGTCAGTGTTCTAATTTGCACATTCCCCTAACAGCACTCCCTTGAGAACGGCCCAATTATAACATAATGATGGTGAATAATAACATGTATGAATTATAAAGCAGTTCACCAGCAGGAAGAATAAATTAGGCAATTCCGAAGTCTGGTGGTGTTGGCTACTTTGTGCTGTGTGTTTCTGTCTGACTCTCGCAGACAGGGTATTAATTCATTATAATTGCACATCAAATATGGATTACACTAATGCGTTTCCATGTGTCACCATGCCATCTATATATGCTGTCTAACGACTCGGTTATGAAAACAAATTAATGACTCAGCAGTGCATCACTTGGCCTTCAGGCAAATCATCTGGCAATTACTGAGAAGAAACTGCAGAAAAGAATGTTAACCATTTCATGAACTTTCAACCTTTAATTTTCAGTTCATAATTAAAGGCTTACTGAAAGATCTTTGGGAAAGTTCTGAGTGTTTGAAGATGAAACTCTGGGAAAGCGCTTGGGTGAAGCTATCATTATTTAGTACTTGGAGTAGCTGCCTGGTATGTACAACAGTATTCCTGTACTGGGGGTTTTCTTTTAAAACGCTTAACTGCATTTTTCCACACTGGACGTTGATGTACTTCAGACTGCAGTGGGACGTCCCCTTTGTGTTATTGTCCTCAGAGCGAAACCCCAAGGCACCTCTTAAACACTCCTTGAGCACCGCAGCGACAGAAAGCCATTGTTTTGTGAATAGGATCTACGTCAGCCGTATCTGATCGTCTTGAAGGGAACGCGCGGAGAGGAAGCCGGGGCGGATGCGACCTCTGACCCCGGCCTCTGCTGGGACAGTGGTTTGTGTAAACACGCTGCGCTCATGAATGCCCGGGTTTCCCTTGCTGCTGTGGGACGCCCACCTCCCCCGCAATCCCCCACCTCCACCCCGGCCTCCCCCCCGTGGGGATTCCTACCTTGCCGAAGGACCCTGCCACGGCACCGGAGCTGAAGAACCCGCTGAAGCGGCTGGCAGCCCGGTTCTTCCAGTTGTCTGGGCCGGTCCCCACACTGGGGAGGGAGCCGCCCAGCTGGGCCAGAGAGTCTGAGGACGGAATGCTGGAGTCCCCCAGGAACTCGGTCATGTTCTTGCGGCGACGTGCTTGACCCTGAGAGACAGAGAGCACAAGTTCTTGGGTCTGGCCTGATACCACTGGAGGAAATATGACAAAACGATGACTCAAGACCCATGGAAAAGAAGTTATTGTTCAACCACTTTTTTTTTGTTATTGTTGCAATCGCTTTAAACACTTTAAACACTTCAGTGTCTGTCTGTTGCACTTATAGTTGATGTTCTTTACAGTTTTGCTTCGGCGGCATTAATTATGACAATATCTGCTGACGTACTTTTGAAGCTAAGAAAAAAAAACTGAGGAGAGAGAGAACGAGAGACGGAAGAGTGCATTAAAAAGCAGAGGAAACATAATCAGCCTTATGGGAGGGAAGGACAGAGACGGAGAGAGACGAGCGAGGAAAAGGAAAGAAAGAAGGTGTTCCTGTGAGAGGACTGACGTCATAAAAGCCCAGGTGAAAATACCATTAAGGACAATCCTGGCCCCAGGGGAGGGAAAAAGAGCAAGAGGGGATGAGACAGAATTCCTGAGGTGGAACTGCGATCACCTCATGAAGAACCTAAGAAAATACCATTACGCCAGGAGAACCCACCGGTGATGTCACCAGAGCAGGCCATTGTTCTAATATATGGACATGGCTGGGGCTCAGACACAAGGCTTCCCTGGATCCCCCAATTTTTCACACCCATGCCATTTTAAAACACTGATGAAAATAATATCTGCACTCTTAATCCATCCATTTTATGGTTTTGACAAAGACACGCATCATTTATAGACTACAAAACTCAGGTCTTCACAGGCTTCCTTCGAGAGCTGTTCCCTAGTGCATGACCCCTGTCACCCGTGACCCTGACTGCGGGGTCACACGGCAGGGGGGTGAGGGGAAAAGATGAGAGAATGTCAAGACGGCACACAAAAACGTGGATGAGCCCGACTCACAATGGAATGAGAGGAGAGGAAAGGAGAAGGGGAACAACTGATGGCGGAAAAGGAAAGGTGCCAGTTTCAGATAAGAAACCTGTGGCGTGGCAGTTAGGCAGGTGGAACACTGATTTGATAAATGTTGAGGTAGAAATTCCCTTAAACACCCTATTGTATGTACAGCTGACATAGCATGTTCAAATGATCCAGGATAAGAATGCCTACATGCAAAGAATGTTAAGTCACTATGTATTTATGCAGCACATTTCCTTATCTGGGGTGACTTATACCTCTTGCTCAATTTAAAGCTGGAAACCAGGCTAGCTCACTTGCCAACCTTTGCAGTTATTTTACATTACTTATTACTCTGTCATGCTGAGTCAGTTGAGGCAGGGAGCATTACTGGCACTGGCCTAATCAAAAGTTCAGCAAACTATCTTGCAACACTGGAGATCAAACACTGAAAGGGGAAAGGAGCATGCCACCATCACTGATCACAGCAAACTAAGTGAGAGAAAATTAATAAGGAGCGTATTTTTGTCAAGGGAAACATCAGCATTGCACATCACCCTGTCCAACAGGTTGTTATAGTCCGGGTAGAGTGACAACATTTTCTACAGCTTTGGTTACTGGTAATGCAATGAACAAGCAGTATTGCTGCACTCAGTAGGCATGTGTTGGGTCCAGCTAATGCTAGCCTGGTTCCTGCTCTCTCCTGCTGGAAAAGGGTTTTCTTCCACATTCCACAACACATTTGTTCAGCTGGACTCTTAGTACAAAGGCAATTGAATTAAAGTACCCCACTCAAAGGTACAAGAGCATTATTTCAGCAAAGTCTTGAACTCCCGACCCTGCGGTCTAGCGGATCTAACCAGTACACTACACGCTACCATTGTGTGAGCGTAAAACCCCATTAACCCTTAGACGACCGTGCCCCTCCGGCTCCGGAGCAGCACTGGGTGGGACGGCCCTTCACTGGTTTGCTCCTGCGTTCAGGGGCGCAAGACAAACAGCAGCGGCGCTGCTCACGCGGCGACACAAGACGGATAGCGCATTCGAGACGGCCCATCTGTTAACCTCGGCGCAATGCTGCGGCCGGCTCTCGGGACACGCCAGAGGCGCGCTGCGTCCCTGCGTCTGTCTGAGGACGCAGCCGACAAAAGCCGGCATTCCTGCTCGCGATCACATGCGTCAGTGTTTTCACTTCGCCTGTACCGCCTGACCTTTTATAAAGAGCAAGAGGAAAGCGGGTCAAAGCCAAAGGTTCGGTTTTGGCGGAGTTTGATCAAGATGATCTGTGCTGCCCATCAGAGCACAGAGGAAGCAGCAGGAATTCTCCCCTTGCTCGGATTGCAATATCAGGCCGCTGTCCTTGCTATCTGCCATCAGGAGTCTGTTACATAAACAGCCAAAACCTACACACTTTGTCACTTTGGTTAAAAAACACACACACATACACATACACAAGCTGGCATGAGAAGTAATGTTACGCAACGAAAGGAAAATACCTCCGTTCTTTGTTGGGGTTGTTTATCTCGGACCAACGCTAATGAGAACACTTGGGACAAATAAATCAGACTAGCACCTCGTCCCCTTCTCGTCCCCCCCCCCCCCCCCCCCCCCCCCCCCCGCCAACCACAAAATTCCTGGATGAATAAATAAGAGAATAAGAGCGCTGGAATTTTAACGGCTCACTTATGAGGCGAGTGTCCTTTTAAAACTGTCCCTCACTATTTTTACAACTGCCGGGGGTTCGGGCTGGCAGGGATTCCAGAACGGGGCAAGCAAACAGTCCCCCGCGGACCGGCCGGCCCTTTTGATCTCAGGGGGTGGGGGGGGACTCCTGCTGGGCAGGGAGAGGACACAGGTGTCAGCAGACGATTCGGCTACCTCATCACCTCGGCTAATGAGGATGACTGATGCCTGGTGCGGCGACGTTCTGAACGAGAACAAGACGGACCGCATTCCGGTTCACTCCGAGCCGGAGCGCTAATGTGAGAGCGTTATTACCGTATTGGAATGTAGTTCCTGTCATGTTGATTTAAGGTCTAGTGCTTTGTATTTGAAGAGGCGGCTGCAACAGATTTTGCAGGGACTTGTCTCCCAAAAGAAAGAAATTAAAAAAAAAAGCTATGAAACACACACACACAAAAGGTCCTATGTATCAACACACGAGAGAAAGAACAACACCTGCAAGTTTATGTTAAAAAGGAAAAAACTGTTTTCCTCTGATACTACAAGAGTTGTCTGATGCAATCTGCAAGCAGTGCCCTGTGCTGCACTTAGCACTGGTCTCAGCTAAAGATCACGTTATTAAAAAACTCGCAGCTCAAGGATGTGTACAGCTCCTTCATGTGTACGGCTCCTGCTTGACCCTAGTGTCAATAAGAGGGTACCGACGAGCTGCACTCACCATGGAAGCCAGCGGCATGTCAAAAGCAACGAAGACCATCGTATCTCTTTAGCGTGTGGCCCGGCCCATGCTGGCCTGAACCGCTGGACGCTGAAATCCTCTGTCTGTCAAAACCGCCTCCCCCCCAAAAAGAAAATCCTGACCCACACGCAAACCTGCTACGCTGTAGTCTGAGCCTTCACATCAGGCTGAGGTTGTACGCGTTTGAAGGTGAGGGGTGCTCCTATGGACGAGAATCACGGAGGCAGCGAGGGGGTCCCGCGTATCTTCCCCCAAAGTGCTCCGCGAGGGTCGGAGCGTCCTGTGCTGAGGTGGAGAGGGATGTGCGGATCCGTGGCAGCGCATCCGAGTTCTCCCGGAGAGTGTGTGTCAGTTGCCCTGCGCCGCGAGGTGAACTCCGCCAACTGAGCTAGCCCTGCCTGCATTGCTGATAGGGACTGCCCTGATGTCATGGCAACTCCAGGATCCTGCCCTATTGTGCGAGCAGGAAAAGGGGGCGGGGCCGTGCCGTGATCTGCATAAGAGTGGGAGGGCGGGGCCGAGCGGGGGAACAGCTTGCCGAGCGCGCATGGGACGATGTCCCGGCGCAGCAGATGCCAGGAGCTCGCTTAGCAGTTTTGTTTTCTCCCCAAGTCCCGTTTCCTTGTTGGCCCGCCTTCCACCCACCAGCCCTCAGGCACAACTTTTCCTTCCTGATCCAATGACAGATTTGAGTCCCACAGCATCTGTGCTATTGTATACGCACTGCCATTGCAATGTGCAGAACTGTCATGAATTCAGCCACACAGCCTGAGCGGTGGCGCACACACCGCGCACACACACATAGAGACAAACACACACACACACACACACACACAGACACATACACACTTTCCAGCTGCGCAGGCAGATCAGAGTCTCACACATTCACACACACCACATTTTCCAGAAAGAAGTAACCGAAAACACCTGAGAAGTGAAAGGAGGAGGGGGAAACGCAAACAGCAAGCACCTCGTTGGCTGCTGTGGGTTATATGCCACCAATCACACCTGACAGCGGCAGTGACCTTGATCTCTTTAGATAGAAGAGTAGCGGTTTTGTCCGAGCACCAGTTTCCCCCTAAACCAGCACCTTATCTCACTTTGTCTGGAACCATCAGAGATTTCCAAACTGCGTCACGCTCTTTTATTTGAACCATGTCAAGGCACGTCATAGCACGGGGAAACTCCCCACCTGCTCAGACTTCTGTGTCTCTGTGTCTGTCTCTCTGTTAATCTCATATTCCATTTACAAAATGATGGACTTCAAGAAGGTACAACGGCACAGTACATCTCCACAACTGACACAACAACCCTTAGGTTAGGAGGTCTACTGCAGGGTGACACTGACACTTCACACCACTGACCCGACATGCCACGAGTCCCACATTTCGAACCAACCCTCCTCTTGACTAACTGATTATAAGCTGCTTTGTCCAAACCTATGTCACAGTCACCATTCAAGGAACTGAACTGTCTTTGGAAGGGCATCTCCCAGCCTTGTAACTAAAGCAACTACCAGGTGCTACAGGGAGACAATTTAACAATTGTTCCTCAACTGATGACATCTTGCGGTGCAACCCCTGGCCTCTAATCTCTACTTTTTCCTCAGTCTGACATTTTTATTTCCCTGTATGAAGTAATATTTACTCTCACAGGTCTGATGAACAACAACAGCTAACCTCAGTATCCCCTCCAGCAGGCCTATTGTTCTTACCACAGAGATAAGGAAACCTCTTTAATCAGCTCATTTGATTAATGGTGTGAAAACAGTCTGACACCAAGCACGCAAGCACACACAAGTCAGGATCGCATTTCAATGGTGGAAACTCCCTAAAACAAGCCCCTCTGAGGAAGAAAAAGCCCAAAAACAGCACCAGGGGCCACTGAAAGGACTTCCTGGTGGTGCATTCCCCCCAGTTTCCAAATATCTCAGCTGTGCATCAAAAGCAAGCCTCATCTCGAAAGTCAGCTGAAGCGTTTCTGCGAGCTCGTGTGGAAAACAAATGGATGCCCATTACAGGAGAGGCAGACGCAATTCTGCAGAAAGGAAACACGGATACTGACACTTCAGACGCTTCCTCCGAATCAGGCAGCAGCTTCAGTTTCAGAATTGATAGCGGCACACTAATATCACTAGTATAAAATCACAAAGGAAGGGGATCATAGGCTAGACCAGCAGCAGCTGGCAGCACACCAGGACTCCCTGGCAGAAGAGATATTGTATCTCAATGGGACCTTCCTGGTTAAATAAAGGATAAATAAAAAATAAAATAAATCAGCCGTGAGCTGAGTGCCCCGTGGCCCCTCTCACCTGGCACTGTGTGGGAGCGGGATCCTGCCTGAGGGTCTCGTCTCTGTCCAGGTGGCTTTCGGGTGCGAGGTGCAGCAGGTCCCAGCTGTGCCGGGACGAGAGGCGCCCGATGCGCACCATGGTTCGTTCAGCCGCTCCTCGATCCAATCGGTTCGTTTATCCGACGGCCCCCCCGCGGACCGCCCTCCCCCACCGAACAAAAGCAATGACGAAAGCACAGCGGTCCAGGCTCCTACTGCCGTGCCACTGCTAACCGTCCCAAAAAGGGAAGCGCTCAAAGCGTTCGGTCCTGGCCGAGCAAAGGGCAAAGTCAGACGAGGCAGGGGGAGCTCTCTCTAGTCCCTCTACTCTCCACACCTGTCTGAACAGAGTCAGCTCCCACACACACACACACACAGACCGAGAGCCACAGTCCCCGCCCAGCTGCAGCCGGCTCCAGCTGGCCCCTCCCACCTCTGTCATCACTAAAACACCAGCTGACCCTGTGGCTCTCGGTCTGGTCAGGCCTGGGGACGCACTGTCACACGACACCGTGCAGTGGCGGCTTCAACTGAAATGCTAACAGCTGTCAAATTCACACTGAAAGCATACAGTCCAGCCTTGATGTGAGTGTCTCACACAGCTAAATTAACATTTGCACAAAGGAGAGACCGAGGGGAGAGAGCATTCTACAGAACAGAACTGGATATGCTTTCCATAATAATGAAACACTAGAGGCGTGTATGATGCAGCTCCAAGTCAGCGAACGGCTACAAAGTGCATATCTCGGCTCCCTTGACGTCCCGAACAACATCCGAGCACGGCTGTACGGTGCATGGTAGCACTGTGTTCGAGCACAGTGTTCTCTTGTACTTTCGACAATGTTGCACATTTGTAGTCCAGCTATGCAACGCGTGTCACTGAGGTACTGCCTGTCCGCTGACCCTCTCGGTGAAAATTGCCCCAGGAAGGTGAAATTTCTTAAAACCAGCGCTGCAGTGTTAAGTTTCAAAATTCAGTCACACAGTCATGAATAGTATAAAAAGAGCCGCTCCTACTTCACAGCAGAAACCGAGGTAACCCTGGGCAGGCCACTCCTCCCATTGACTGTCTGTGATGAGGGAGTGAGAAACGGTCACTGTCCATTGTATGCGGATTGCATTCTGATGCCCAGAAACTAATTAAATATTAATTGTGTCAGCCTAATTACTGTAATTGTCAACAGGCCCATTAATCACTTCTGCTGTCTGGGGCCAGTTAGATTAGAGCTTGTGTCATGAATAGGCCTTTTTGAGAGTGAGATAGCAGCTTATAGTAGATAAGAGGAGCTGAATACTGTTCTTCATTTCCTCTTTCCTTGAAACAAATCAGTTGACTTAAGTCCTTCATGTCTACATCTTTAAGTATAATATCTCAGCAGAGGGATTCTGGTTGACAGGTCTGGCCAGGAAACAGTAGCAAGGCTGTAGAATCTTATGATTTAACCCTTGTCATTTGGGGGTTGCTGTACCTGCAGATAGATTACAACTGGCCCATTAACCACCTAATTCATCTAATGATCACCATCTCACCTGAACCAATGATACTTCTCTACTAGCTCTGATAGTGTTATTGGGCCCCTAGGTACTTTCTTCCCACATAACTGACCCAGGACCAGCTAGTAAATTCCCCTTTTTGCTACCATTTGCAACTATTACATATGAAGTACTGGATCTGATCCAGGGTAATTGCTTACGGTGGAATTAATCTATATTGTCAGTGGATTAAAGGGCACCTGTGAGCTGTTTCAGTACATTTCTTCTCAATCACCGTGTAAGGTTAACATGTAAGTTAACATGTAAGGTACATCTTACTAGTGACATGAAATTCATTTTAAGTACCAAACACACACAAGGTCACTGAACTTTACAAGGCAGATTTATAAACGCCTGTTGAGTCCAACCAAATACTTCCTCTGTGTTTCATTTTAAAATTTACCACGTAATCCCCTGCTTGGAGACGCTGGAGTAATGAAGACCACTGGGGATACAGTAACACTATACAATTGTGAGTTGAGGAACACCGGTTTGGATTTGGGCATTTTCCTGCAGGCCAGGGGATCACTCCAACAGGGCGTTGGTCACCTTTAATCCAATCACCTGTGTCCCAGTCTGCCTGTCTCGCCTGGTCCTCTAAGGCGTCCTCCTCCCATGGTTAACCGAAGAGGGTTCTTGGGAACACGCAGTTGTGTAACACAACGAGCGGGAAAACTCTAGCTCCTGACACATGCACGACATCAGAGTCACGCAAGCGACTGACTTTATGGTGTAAAAAGGCGAGACAGAATTGCGACGGGTCATAAAGTTGAGGATGACTGCCAGGACTCAGTCTGCAGTTTAAGTTATGTGGATGTGACTGGAGAAGTAATTATCTGGTGAGAAACATACTGCTGAAGTAAACCTTACATAAATGTACAAAAGGTTCTATAGGACTGTGCAATGCGAGAGGATGAGAACCATTCCGTTTAAAACGTCTGCGACGCATCTATCTGGACTAACTGGATATAAAAGATTTGTATCAGTAAATATCATTGCCAATTATTTACTTCCACCGATAATATCAATTAAGTCGAATTTAAAAAGAAATAATTATTATCTGCTTAAAGCATTATCGCTCTGTAATTAGTAATATATTAAAATGTGTTGTAAGTACTATTAGTTGATTACAGTTATTTATCACCATGGGTGTTATGTATAGCCATGGCAATGACATTGTTGCTGACAGGTAGAAAAATCATCAACAGCAAGACTTTTTGATTGAATTGGATGCCAGAGCCATTCAATATTTTTATCTGCAGGGAAAATGTACACAATTGTAGACAATGCATAGTACATAAATTAGATACATACACAGCGATACAAATATAAAGAAAAAATAAGCAGCTCTCTCAGTGAGTCCCTAAGAGGGTCTGTACCTTGGACGTACGCTTCCTCTCATTCTCCTGGTGGCTGGTGGGGAGAGAGGGGCTGCTGACGGACTTGGGGCGGGGGGGCGGGAGGTCCTTGGCCTCAAAGCACTGCACGCGGGCGGCCACCAGCCCCGTCCCCTGGATCCTGTGGGCCTGCAGCAGCTGCAGCTCAGTCAGGGAGCTGTAGTGGGTCAGGATCCCCCCCTGCAGCTTGGGGAGGTCCGTGCCGTTGGGCACGTGCCACGTCCGCTGGCGGAAGTTGAGCATGCTCGGCCCCTGTAGCGCCCAGAGGGCCTTGTCACACATCGGACTCCCCCGAGGGTGCCGCGGAAGTCCCGGGAATGTGGCTCAAGAATTAGTGAAAGAAGAAAATAAAATCCTCCCAAGGATCTCTTCCGATTCAGAAACAAGCGCTAACCGTTGAAAGAGCTGTTTAGAGAAGTTGGCCTTTCTTGGCCGTGCTCCACCAAGTTCCTCGACACCACCGCTGTTCAGATGGAGATTTTAGCTCTCAGATGTGGTCTGGTTGATCTATTAGGGCTGTACGAAAGGAAGGAGGGCACAAACCACAGCACAAACTTGCCTCATAATAATTTTTCTCCAGAGAACTTGGCACGCTGCTTGTTGAATAGAATTAGAGGTCTAACTTGCAACAGCCACTAGGGAAATCTCTCTCTGCTGACCTGCAGCCCAACTGTACTCAAGCTCACCCACAGAGGGCGCACTCTTCAATCAAAACCCACCAAGACAGGGAAATGAAATCACAGCCAGCGAGAGGGAACAACGCAACAATTTTTGAGGAGGGGTTTTCCCAGCTGATGGCAACAAAGGCTTGGTCAGGTCCAGCACTCTGCGTGGCCACACTGTGCTTAGCCTGCAGCTTGGACTGCCTACTGGCCCAAAACAGGCGCTCAAGACTGGAAACGAACGGCTCCCATTCGATCAGATAGCAGCTGCCCTCTGCACTGTCAAAGGTTGTTATTCAGCCAGTTTGTGTTGACTGGAACTTTCCCCATTCACAATCTTTCGATTTCCATTCCGCCGCTTTCCAGGAGTTTCTCTTTCCCGGGGTCAGGGAATCACCGTCCAAGTTTTACCCCGCTCAGCTCTGAATTTTCTGTTTTTTTGATTCATGCTCTGTCCAAGGCGTTTCGACAACACAGATGTATAAGCACACGATAAAAATCATTTTGAGAAATAATGTAGCAAAATAAGCAGCAAATAAGTAGCAAAAAGTCAAAAGAATCGGTTCTTTGCCCTGTTCATTCCAGTCAGCAATTATGTAGAAGAAATGTCCCATGAAACAGAAAGTCCAGGAGTGTCCTTCATACTGCAGATGAAATATGACGTCCAGGAGTTTCCCTCACACTGCAGTCTTCTCCCCTCTCTCCCAAGGCTCCGGCTCCAGACGTGTGGGTCACAGCGCTGGCGGTGATGTGTGGTGACAGATACACAACCCAGAGAGCTGGTGCACCGCCCATGCCGCCGGGATGTACCCTGGTTCGCAGTGTAGCTGAAACGATAGTCCCTGTCTGTTCCTGCTGTCTCGAGCGTGGCCTCGTCTCTGCCGTCCTCGTCAGCTCCGGGCTGCGTCCTGTTCACCCTCTCATGTGCGCGGAGCAACCTTTGACCCTCCCCCGCCTTGTTTACCCTCCTCCTTAGCGATGGGGTTGTTTTTTGAGCCGGGTGGTATAAAGAGCAGCTGGTAGAGGCTCGGTCTTGGCAGGCTCGCTTGTGACTCCTCTGTCCCCTTGGCTCGCTGCTCTTGAAACTTTGCTCCCGGTGTCCCTTATCTCTCTGCCGACTCAATATAACTCCCTTTATCAGCCACTTATATAAGGCTCTCCATGTGCATGCATAGCTCTGTCCCAGCTATGATACAATGGGCTGCATTCAGCATTCAGAGATTAGAAGGTGTAGTTCACAGCTCCAGGACGCATAATTGTCCCCCTCGTCGCCTACTTTAAAGGGATATCGGATGTCACTTCCTGTTATGCCAACGAACTTCAACCACCAACATATTTAGTGTGGCCTAATGCCACCTCTACCATTCCAATGGAAACTTTTCACACTGAGCAACAGCAGTATAGCAGGACTGTCTCCTGGGAGATGCAAAACGTCTCAGATCAGAGAACTTTTCCCCAACAGGCCAAGAGTACCACTGAGGACCAAAGGCTGCTTTTTTTCCCATGAACATCCAGTTGCCCCCTCGTTCCTTTTCATTAGTTTCCAGGCAAACACCGCTGGAGAAGTAAGGTCAGAGACAGGCACAAGGAAGTAAAGGCACAAAAAAACTGTCAACCTGGCTTGGCTGGACCTTGCCCCGGCTGAAAGAGCTTTCCCCTCGTACGCTGGCATGTAAATCCTCTATGCAAATCCTGGGCCGAAGGTCTCACCATCAGAGGCAAATTTCAGCACCCAGGGGAGTTGCCAATTTGTTGAGCTCCGGACAAAAGCTTGGAACGGAGTCAGTGGTAATATGGTGTTCCTCTAGCTGAAACTTCAGAAGACCATGTACGCAACTTGCAGGAATACGAGCGCGGGAGTGTTTAAAGTTGAATCAGCGTTTGGTCGGATTTCGGGAGCGAATCATAGCCCTCTTGTTTGCTTGTCCCGGGGCAGAACGCGATGGGAGGGTGCTGACCAAACCTTCGTATCCGTTCCATTGCAAACGTGCACCCGAGGCCCCCATCCGAGCCAAGGCCGACTCTCACAGTCTTGCTCTTTGGAGGCCACAAAAATTGGGCCATAGCAGTGATCATTAACCACCTTAAATAAGCACAGCACAGCAGTGGTGGACTGAGGCAGAATCTGTCAGCAACACAGGAGTCGTACTTAAACAACTGAACAGGCCAAAAACTGGGGTGACATCAATCCTGTGGCCATCAATCGCAAACAACACACAAACCTGCCGGTCTGGCACATTTTTGGGGGCTTAATAAAACGATGAAATAAATGACAGGTGACCTTTTGCATTGTCTTATTTGTTTAGCTCGAGGGCCTAAATCTGATCCACTCTCAGTATGGGTTAACAGAAATGGACAAATCATGTTAATGTAGGACACTGAAGATGAGGGAGACATGTTATTAATGCTCCACCTGACTGTGTCTGAGCCCTGATTTACATCCAGATGATGACATCACTGATGTTCAGTTACTGTAGGTCTGCTTGCTGGGCATAATGAAACTTCCCCAGCTCACCAACTCTAAGCTCTCTCTAAGGCTGAAAGGCAGAGGCTTTGAATTGCTCCCATGAATCATCTCCAACAGCTGTTTCCTTGCCCCACGTAGGCACAGAACGATGTTTTAACACCCCGCAGAAATCGAGATCCGATTACAAAGTGCTGGCCTAAATTAAACCATAAATGTCGGCCTAAACCGCATCTGCTTTGAAAAATGGGAAAATAAACAGCGCCCAGAGCTACTCAGAAAAAAAGTATTTTATCTCGCAATTACTGTATATACGCATGTCTAATGGGAGCTTGACATTTATTTGAAGTCCTCCAGAAAAATTTAAAAAGCATTTTAAAATGTACCCCAGGAAGCCTGTTTCATCAACCAAACACTTTCCCCTGGGCTCGCTTTCACTTCTCTCTGAGACGCCTTTGAGAATAAAAAACCCAGCTACAACCATTATGTGTTCTGTGCTATATTCAAATTCATATGCTGAGGGACATTCTGTTAAGAAATAAAAAACCCTGGCATAAAATGCCACACGCACAAACCCATTGAGATATAGTCTTGCATTCCTGTCTTGGGCAGGTGGCCCTGCTGCCAGATGCAATCCATCACATGTCACGTGGTGTCCAATCAGGCCTCAGCTGTGAGCCCCGGGGCCCTGCTAACACTCTAACACCTCGCCTTCCTGTCAGGTGGCTACTTCTTTGAGAGCATCTGCCTGGCCCAGAGCAATGGATACAGAGGCAACAGGGAATTTGGGAGTCACATGATTAACAGCATTGCAGCGACAGCGGGGACTGCCTGGGGAGTCATGACACACAGTGCATCCTGGGATTTAAGTGTGCTGAGGGGATGAGACAAATAAGCGCTGTGTAGTCAAGCATCAGGTAAAGCTAAAAAAGATCATACTGAAAGGTGTGGAAAAAGGGAGAGGCACGGACACCATTTTATATTGGAAAGGAATGTGATAGAACACTGCATACAGTACACTCATCTGAGTCTCAGAATCAGGACGTGAAAATTCCAGACTTGCAGTGAATGAACTGAGGGATAAATAAACCAGGGCATTTTACTCCATTAAGAAAAGAAACCAGGTTGAAATCCTAATTAACATTTGGCTAAAAAAATCTATAAATCAACTGGTCCACCAATTGCCCTACATGCCAGCCCATTTATTAAGTCAGATTTTGCTAAATGGGACAAACACATTACAAAGACCCTTCCCGAGGAGTTTTGTAAAAACATCCCATAAGTATAAAGGAATACTCCACTGCAGGCA